>NW_027040679.1:0-287500 GCF_037179485.1 Ochlerotatus camptorhynchus | reverse complement strand
CCTAAATATCGTTATATCTGCTATAGTTTGAATGTACAATAAGCTTAGAGGTAATCCAAACAAACAAAAGAAAATGCAAATTATATCTGCCATCCCTCTTTACATACCACATTGGCAACTGACAGAAGGAAAACTTTCAACACGGTAATAATCGTTAACCCAATTTTGGGTAATAGATTAACAAACACGGTAAGAAAAAACACTCAAAAACACTTGAGTTAAAAAAAACCTCAAAAACAAAATGTATTCGATTTTAAGTTATAAGTATTCAACCGTCATGTTTTCACCATTGGGAAATTTTAACTTATTTTTGGATGAAAATCATAACAACCTGCGCTGCCTTTGATACTGTCATTTTTGTGTGCTTCATCGCCTTCGTTCGTGCTCCTTTATTGGCGTTGACGGCACCGTCGAAAAATGGTCTCTTCTAGAAATGATTGACAGTTTCTTAAGGGATTTTTCAGTTAAGTGAAAGGATAGTACAATAGAGGTAATTCTAAGACCAGAAGGTCCCGAAAAAATGTGCTCAACTTTTTGGCTCAGTTCTGGTACTATCTTCGGTCCCAAGCTAATCGATGCACGCCTTGAAACATAGGAAACCCTCGAACCCCTCGTTTTATCTGTCAAACTTCCATACAGAATCAAAACAAACATAGTGTAGTATTAGAATTTTGACAAGAATAGGGTACGTTAATCGATTTGCTTGGGACCAATAGGCAATTCAAGTAGTGAATCAATTTAAAATCGTTAGTTTCCACCGGTACTATTCGTACTATCACAAAGTCCGCCATGTTTCACGCACATTCTGAAGTTTATTTATAGATTTTAACATAGGAGTAAAGAGCTACAGAGTCGCTGTGTACGCCAATTGCATTCAATTGATGGTTAGGTTATTTTCACTGAATGGATTATTGATGAGGATTTCTCAAAATTTAGTTTTCATAATTTATTTAATTTTAGCTAGCCTCATGAAAGCCACATGATGAGTGAAAGTGAACTCCATTTTTAACTAACTTTAAAGTACCCATAATTGGGTGAAAAATATAAATTTTAAAGATAAGTGACTTACCATTAAATTAGCAATTTTTACCCATTAATGAGTATCTGTTACCCATTAATGGATAACAGTTACTCATTAATGGGTAAAAAACGACTAAAACTAGTTTAGTCACTTTTCTTCAAAATTGACCTTTTTTTACTTATAAATGGGTACTTTCAAGTTAGCGTGTTGAGTACCTCGTTCTCCATGCAGCAACATGTGCAAAGGCGTACAAGCCAAATGTATGCAATGCATTTAAATGTCGGTTGTTCCCGAATTGCAACATGCCCACTCAAACTAACTATATCATCTGATAGAGTAAGTTATCTCTCAGATGTTGGTGTCAGTTTGCCAGATTGAGTCAATACTCATGAGAAATCGTTCAAAGTCATTGTTTACATTTGGTAAATAGGCTTTTTTTTACATGTTTCTCTACTTACTAGCTTTCTCTATCATACGTCAAAACCTTCATAACTCAAAACAAAAACGATAAAATTGAGTGTTGTGGACTATACTATGGAGAGTTTTTATGTGCAGTCGTCGGACATTTAAAGTGGTCGTAAGTACAAAATACTATATAGATTTAACAGAGATTTTTTTTTCTTGATTGTTTTCCGTCGATCGTGTTTTCCGTGCTGAGTTTACTGCGGTTTTACTTAAATTTGAGTTGTTTAAACTCAAGCTTCGGGTAGGTTTCATTTTCTGTGTACTCTGAGACTGGGTAGACGGTACCCATTCTTATGTGCAGTAAGGAGTTGGCAGAATCTGAGTAAACCAGTTTTATTACGATGAGTAAAATGTACCCAAATTCTGGGGAAATGTTTATAATCGCATGTTTAGAATGGTGCAGGTATAAAAGGGAGATTTTTGCGGTGTCCAAATATCCTGCAATACTGTGGACCCCCGTTAATCTGAATGTGCATATTAACGGGGTTTATTTTTATTTTGAACTTCTTGTAACCCTATCACCATTAGAAATTTGAGTTTCTGGTAGCCTTATTGGCGGTTTTGTTTTGATTCTGCTTTCCATTTTGCATCGTTTCATTCCGCTTTATTATTTATTACGCAATTACAGCGGAAGCGGAACGGCAGTAATAAGGCCCAATGATACACCATTTGGTTTTGGCTTCGGGCAAATCCAAGTATAATGCATGATAACACTGATTCATTTAAAACCATGGTCGCATCACTTATCAAGGTGAATCCTGATCCAACGAACCCAACTTACTAACAACATCTCTTTTTCTGTGTCTTTTGTTGGAAATTTCAGGGTTACATCTTCCTTATTGGGAGCTGAGGAGACATAGAGCTGCATCACAGACAAACAGACGTAACTCTTTGAAAAACTTGTTCTTGAAAACATAGTATCTCAAAACATATAACCTCAGTAACGACATCTCTCTGGCTTCTCGCGGAAAACAAGCTTGCTAGCTAACTCGTAAACAATATTGCATAAAAGTTCTATCGAATGTATGGAAACGTCAAAGTGATCCGATGCCAGCGCTGCGGCGAGTAGTTTGCGGAACTGATAATATTCAAATCAACCGTTAAATGCATGAACGAAGACACACAATGAAGAGTTACGTCTGTTTGTCTGTGGCTGCATCATATTGTATGTAAAATAATTATCATTTTCATTGCGGAATACCAGTTTTTTTATCCATATAAATGTATTTTCATTATTACGTATTTTAATGTTCTGATATATCTCATTTCTCCATTACATATGTTTACTATATAAATATAAATATAAATAAATACTGGGTTGGGAGGGAGCATCAGGGTATCAATTGACCTGAAACTGGACGATTGGAGTGGTATGACAACCGGAGTCTAGGAGGGAATAAACACTATCATTTTCTTTATCCTACCGATTCGATTGTGATGGTGTGAATTCTACTCCAACAGTTTCAGTGAGATTGACGCGCCCTTCTTAACAAACCATCCTGTAGGAAGCTTAATAAGTATTGCGAATTGCGTTATTCGATTTGTTGGATCGTATCGTTGGAAGGAGATTCTTAAATTCCCGTGGATTTCGCGTAAGTGTCTCTGCTTACGGGTCCACCCCACCGTTTTTGGCCCTTCATACAGCGATATTGTGAATTCAGATCGGTAGCTCAAATTGATCTTGCTATTAAGTGGAGCTGCATACAAGACAAGATCTTCGAAGGGATGGTGGCTACCTTACATACATACATACATACAATTACAGCGGAAGCGGAACGGCAGCGCGAAAAGCGGAAAAGCCCAATCTGAGTAAGCCTACTTGCCGGATTGAAAACTATTCAGAACAAAATTTACTCCGGCTAGGCATCTTGATGTCATTTGTGACAACTTCCAAACTGCTCATAAAGACGATAATGAATAAAAACTGAAAATGTTCATGCATTTCCAAATGGTTTCCTACCATTCCCATATATTCGAAAGTAACTGGCCCTCTGGATGTGGATGATGTTAAAAACAACAAAACATGATTAATTAATTAATCATGTGATGTTGTTTTTGACATCATCCACATGCAGAGGGCCAGTCATTTTCGAATGTATGGGAATGGTAGGAAACCATTTGAAAATGCATGAAAATTTTCAGTTTTTATTCATTATCGTATTTATGGGCAGTTTTAGATGCACAAAAATTGCACGAGTACATTACTATGGTGATAAGGTAAACACTCGTTTATTTGTTTCCTTCTGTGAAAGCATGTTTCGTCACAAATCGTGGATTTTCTAATATTCTCCATACAGCAAAAATGATTTTCCTACCACTGAAGGGGTAACATCTCTCGGATCTTCAGTATAACTACTACTCAAATCATATAATTAATACATGGGACTTTACTTACTTTTGGCTTCCCACATAGTGCCTAGTTGGGTGAAATAAACTTTTTTTTCCTTGATTTGTTTTCCGTACTGAATACCAATGCTACACACTAACTTTAGATTACTGGAGTCAGTAAAATTTTACTGGGTTTTTGAATTGCGGATCGCCCAGTAGTCATCACAGAAATAATTTGCATTACCGAACTGTCCGTAAAGTCAATCTGTCAAAAATAACTGTTCATTCAGTAATTGGTTCGAGTTGCGTATACTGGAAAACCCAGTAGTTTCTTTTTGTTTATTTTGCTGCAATTTAACTGAAAAGACAGTTATTTGGTTCATTATTATACCGTGTTACCCAGTTATATTAAAAGTAGTGAATTTGCAGTCATAAAAGCATGAATCCTGGTGCAATTCACCGTTTATAATATGCCAATTAATATGACGACTTAATCCCTTGACGTACCCCGGAATAGCGCGTCGACAGTGAAAGCAAACAATGCAAACATCCATTTTGTTAATCAAAATTTGTTGGAGATCAAGGAACTGCAAAAAGAGTAAATAATAATTGTTGGTACTAACGAAATAGTACTTCAATTTCGCTGTCGAGCTTTCTCAGTTCCGTCATGATATAATTCAAGTTTTAACAAAACCGCGCGATTAAACACTTGCTCCCGGATTTTACTGAAGCTAAAATGGCGGCGGGAATAAAATTGACAGTTTAGAGTTTTACAATTCGTGGTCGGTAAAACAAGGTGGCTATTTTGCTGACAATCGGTTAAAAAAATAAAGACTACTTTGGGTACAGTAATTATTTTTGCTGACTTTTCGTGAAATCACGAAAATTTGAAATTAACGACTTTCTCAGTAAATAAATATTCTGTGTTCAGTATTTTGCATCAAACGATACCGAAGTTCAGTTTGTGTTTTGCAGAACGTCGGTTATTCACCTGATTTAAACTGAATGTTCAGTAAATCTTTCGTTTTACCGTGTAAGCCCAGTACAAAAAAAAAACCGAACAACTAAATGCTGGATTAGTGTGTACCGACGCTCGGGAAGCAGCTTCTACACCCACCCTTCGTGATCAGATATTTTGTACCTCAGAAAATCCCGGCGGCGTTTGAGATATAAACTTAATTTTGACCATTTTTTTCTTACCGTGTGGTTAAATTTTACTCAACAGTGAGTTGTTTGTCATAGCCTTGTTACGCTCAATTTACAGTGTGCTAGTCACCTTTCGCGTCACTAGAGCCGCTAGTATCGGGAAAAATCGTGTCTTGGGGATAATAGAAGAGTGAACCATATTGTTAATTTATAATATTTGGTTACTGCACGACGAAATGCAAACGGTGATAGTCCAAGTGGAAGCAATCATCAACTTCCGTCCGTTGACGCCGATCAGCAATTACCCAACGGATTTCGAAGCATTGACACCTGGTCATATCCTCGTACAGCTACCGCTAACAGCTGTTTCAGAGCCGGACCTCAGTTATATCCCGGAGAATCGTCTTTCACTGTGGCAAAAATCTCAAGGCTTCGTGCAGCAAATATGGAAGAAATGGTCCTCGCAATACCTGTCTGATCTCCATAACCGAACCAAGTGGACTCACCGACGGAATATCATCTCCGTTGCCACAATGGTTCTCGTGAAGGAGGACAATCTTCCACCGATGAAATGGAAACTGGGTCGAGTAGTAGAGGTTCACCCGGGTACCGATCGTAATATTCGCGTAGTGACCGTGAGAACGAAGGACGGTCTATTCCGGAGAGCTATCTCGAAAATATGCGTCCTTCCCATTCGAGACAATCAAGCTGTGTCAATTTATGAGGAGAATTAAAACTCCTTCGCTTCAGCGCTTCGGCACGCTTCCGTTTACAATCCGAAAAACTCGGGATCCACAAACCAGTCCAACCAGTCCAGTTACCAGTGATGTCATCCAGTCCGTCAGTTAAGCATGTTAAGCGTCCATAATGATGTCCTGTCCAGTCCTGAAATAAATATCAGTATCGTCCTGTAAAGCATCTGTCAGCATCTGTCAGTATGTCCAAAACCAGTTACTGTCCAAAATCATTCTGTCGTCGTAGAAGTAGAGAACCGGTAGTACAACCAATCCAACGAAAGGAGCAATGGTACTCTCCCTCTTAGCGCAACATCCAACATCATCAACGGGTTTGGCCAATCCGTACCGGTGGTTTTTCAACGCTGAATTAGATGTCGTCACACCATTCTGATAATCATTCTACTGGCATACCGTATCACGATGATGAACGAGGATCGTCGTCATTGGCGCTGTAGGCAAGTCAATATGTATTTCTGTAATTCAGTTGAAAAAGGCCCATCTCATTTTATAGGGAAATCAGGCACTCGTGGAGACCAGAAGCCTCCCGAGTCAGGCATCGTGGACATCCCGACGTTCGAAGTCATTCGTCAATTTGTTTAGTACAGAAAGCAAGAAATCAGTGAACCGGAATCAACCGGAAAAAATAGGGTGGTGCTGCTCCGATCGGAGCGTCACTCCTAGAAATCAAGATCAACCGAAGAAGGAAGCAGGCAACAAAGCAGTTTTCCAAAGTAGCCAGTGCCTGACACGTAATTACCAATAGTAATAAATTATCCGCGCGCGCAGATGATACACTCTGTCCTTCTATCGAAAGGCAAATCAAATAAACAGTGTCCGAACAGTTGGGTATTTATTAGACAAAAATAAAAGTGCTTTTTACGTTACCAAACGTCGCGTGTGCATTCCACATAAGTACCAAAATCTGTCCGGTGATACAGCCCACCCCAGTGTCGAACAAACGGCTGCACTTCCCGGTGGCACCGACTGGTATTGAACCCAGGCCCGCTGGGGTGAAAGGTAATCAAGCTTGCCACTAATCCACCGGTACCGCTTGGACCCATACATAAATTTAGCAATCGACTTAATTTTCAATAGCGACAAACAATATTCATTAGTACCGTCCCAATGACGTGTTCATCTAGATAAAATTGATAAATAGCAGATTTTTAGTGATGGGCTCAATCTTAGATCCATTTCCCCTATTTATATTTATTATAAGCTGAATTCGTATGAAATAGCACAGAATGTGGTGTGAACAATAAAGAACCCAATTGTAGAAATCATATAAGGGTGAACCCTTACTCTGCAAGTATAAATTAATAAATGCAAATTCAAATACAAATTTATAACAAACAACCAACTTTACATTCAATAAATATTACAGAATACTTGAGAAAGATCGAACTGTTGGACCAAGATTCACATAACCCATAATACACATTAGCAGTCGGAATAAATCGAGTAACATCATAAGAAGCTCGAAAGTGGATTCCAAACCATTTACCGCAAAAGGCGATTATCGCATTCCAATAGTGATGTGTTCAAACATCACTGACATAAATTTGCATATTCGAAGACAGAAATTTGCATAATGCGAAGCCATACGTCTGCCGATTGATCCGATGTTGGAATTTCTCGACAAACAACACTTCACTGCTGCCCCTCATTATGGACCACAGCTCGGTGTCACTACTATATCAGAGTGCAAATATCTACTTAAATCGTATAATCGTACCAGCTCAGTTGTGCTCCTTTCCAATGGTAAACCGATCCTTTGAGTACCAGCAGCAGCGTCAGTAATTTACACCTTCATTAATGTTGCTTTGCAAGTACTTGACGATTACGGTGGCGGTGAAATAATAGCAGGTGGCTCTTAAATCGCGAGTCAGACCGTGTATTGAAACTTGCTCTGCATGGAATCCGAGTGGTGTGGCACCGTAGGGCAAGTAGAGGATAGTAATAATAATGAGAAATGTAACACCGAAACCCTCTAAGCTCGAGTAGTGTGTTACAATTGTTACACTTTGATGTAGTTCATGCTGTATGCTGATTCGAGCTCTGTGAGTGGATGCTTGTAGCAAGTCGTTGAATAAAGCTGTGAAGTGATGGGTTTACAATAAATTGTTGAAATAAATGTATCATGGAAAAGAGGTGTTTCGGCTATACAGTCAGGCGAGTTCAAACGGTAAGTTTTTAAGCAGAGAAAACTGTTCTAAAGAACTATGTCTTTCAAATGAACGATTAAACAAAAATCACCGATGTCGAGTCGTCTCGCATCGTCATGTAGTGCACATTAGAATAATGCAAAATTTGAAATTTTCACTCCACAGTGCTCAAACGGTTTCAAATCAGGTCCAAATTAGCCTCGCAAAATTTAAACTCATTTGGTAAGAAACTGACTTGACACAAACTATTCGAAGCTTACATGGAAATTACTATGGGAAAACCAAACTTTTTGTTCATTGTCTTCTACCCATTCTCATTATTGCTCTTTCAAAAATTTCTATAACTATTCTTACGGCAAATTTTCTAAGCCACAACTTTGCGGAATATCGTTTTTTTCAGCCAAATGTCAAATTAAATTGTTATTAATTGTTTAAGAGATTGATAATCTTATGGCATGATAAAGCAGCTGTTCTATGGGCAACACTGTATTCTGCAGTGTGACATAGTAGCCATGATATCTGTGATCTATTCTTCGCACCAGAAACACCAATGTTGCCTGCTGAACAGTTGAATGAGCATAATCATAAAACATCAGTGCCTTGTATCATTAATAACTTTTGTTTCTTACATTTGATTAAGAAGTTTCAGCTGGGAAAATTTGTTGTAGCTGGGAAAATTTGCTACAATCACTGCTATCATTTTGAAACGCATACTGATGTGGTGAATTGTTAGATACATATGAACAAAAACATAAGTTTTCCCATAGTAATTTCCATATAAACTTAAAATGGTTTGTGCCAAGTCAGCTTCTTACTAAAGAAGTTCAAATTTTGGGAGGCTAATCAGGACTCAGTCTGGTGTGCACCTCGTAGGTATTCTACTGATTCTAGAACTTTTTAATTTTGTTGTAAAATGTTTACAGATGTAGCTTAGCTTAGGCTGACTGCACATATCAAATGGTTGCTACTCCGCAATTGATCATAACCAGTGAAATTGCACATTGAATCAACTCAATGGTGTTGAGAGTGACCTTCCGTTATCATTGTACAAGTTTATGTGATTCCAAATTTTAAAGATCAATAACGGCGCCGGACACGAACTTGCAATCGAGTGGGAGGAGGGATGGAATATTAGAGCGAACTTTATTGTTTTGGGGACCGTGTTTAACTATGCGTCCCCATTGTTCACAGGAACGATATTTTGTAAGTGATTATTTTGATTATTTAGCATTAGGATTCACCTTGATTAGTGATGTTGTCTTAGTGTAGTATTTTTTGCTTGATTTGTTTTCCGTCGATCTTGTTTTCCGTACTGAGTACCAATGCTAACAATGCCAGGGAGGCTGCTCATACATCTGGACTCTACCTGTCGACCTATCAACTCATGAACCGGGAAACCAACGGTTTACTTCACCAGAAAATCCCGGCGGTGCTGACTAGGATTGAACCCAGGCCTGCTGGTGGCAATCACGCTTACTACTACACCACCGGTGCCGCTTATATGAATATATATAGTTATAGAAGACATCGTTCAAAGCGTCCACGACAACCGTTCCACATTCTTGTTTTTCAATCGACCAACATCAACGTCAGCATCAGCGAAATAAACCAAAGCTGGGCATCATAGCAGCGACGATGGCCACAACGACAACGGTAGCAATAAAAGAGACGACCCTTGGAAACAGCAGAAACGTTAAGCCAGCAGTTATCGGTTAGCTATAGGTTTCATTTAATATAAGTTGAATAAACGCACTCATTCAGTGTTCAAACGTGCAAGTGGAACTGGGTCTTTTTTTTTTAAACACTATTCCGAAGACCTAGAATTTAACTGGCACAGTCGGTAGGATTTAAGTGTCGAGTAGTGATAAAGTGCAGTATCCAACAACGGCGGTCTACCGTGAAGATAGTGCAGGACCAAAGATTTCAGCGGACACCACTTGCAAATACAGGATCTCCGAAAGGACATCGGGTATTAAACGTAAGTCAAAAGTTTTACTATTATTAAGTGCGATTGTGTTATCAAACTACCAATATTTAATTTGTGTTAATTGCGAAATTCAAATTCCTTTCTTCCCCTGTGAATTCCTTCGCTAACCAAATCATTTTAAAAATAGGAGAAGATGAAGACGAACAATTAAAAGAGGTCTTTCCGCGCGTATTTAGAAGGACAATTACAAGAATTCATTTTAGGATGGGACTGCTTGTTAGTATTCTTAAAGATTATTGCAACCAAAGCGAAACGAATGGAATCGTAGAACGATTTCATTCAATCCTTGCTGAAATTTTTAGATGTATCAAAAAACGACATGAAGATCTGTCTCAAAAAGAAAAGTTCATGATAGATTGTACCCTCGATAACGAAACCATATACTCAGCTACGAAATAAAACCTCGAGAGATTTTCTTCGGTATTAAATATCAGGACATAAGACCTCTAAACATCAAAGAAATTGACTATAGAATTGAATAAAACTCAGAAAACAATGTTAGACCAAAGAAATAGATACAGAGAGAAAGAGCCAAAGCTCGAAACAAATGACCAGGTCTTTCATAGGGTACAAGGCATCAAGAACAAAACTGCCGAGAAGTATTCTACAGTTCATGTGGCCGAAGATAGAACAAAGACTTTTGTGGATGACATGAACCGTAGATTACATAAGAACAACACAAAACGAATACGCAGTAATTAAGCGATTTACTCTCATTTTAGGAAGAAGAAAACCATACTATTTATTGGCTTACCTACCGATGTTGACGTGGATTCAGTCAATTCAAATTCAAAATTTGGACACAAATCCAGGACTTTTGACCATACATACTGGAGAAACTTTCCTATCAGACGGACACTTTAGACTCTACCACGAGAGTGACTTGGATCTCTACAGACAAGTTTTGGAAAGGTTAAACGAAATAGTACTCGGATTACAATCACTGAAAAACTTTAACGACATTACTGATCTGCTGCAAAAGAAATATTTATAAGTAACAAAATTGTATCAAAGCTTGCTCCAAGCAGAAGAATTAAGAGTGGAGCTTTTAATATATTTGGGTCAGGCATAAAATGGCACAACATAAATTACGGGAAACTTTGATGATAATGGTTTAATCAAAATTAATACTGAATAAGACGAAATTAGAAATAAGAATCAGGAATAAATAAAAGGAAATAACTTTCAAATAGTGATTAATAACCGATTGGAGGCCCGTATAAATAAATTAACAAGTGCCATTAACGAGTAGCAGATCAGCACAGCATATCCAAAGAATTAATCAGAGTACGGCAAAAAAATATAAATAGGAAATAGAGTAACCAAAAGTTTACCATCATTGTTGAAGCCTTTAAGATTGTAACCGATAAGTGATGGCAGCACCGCTACGAGCAGAGCTGTCGGTGCTGAAGCTGAACACATAAAAATAGGTAAAACAGAAATTGAGAACTCCCGTAGATTAGTCTCGGATCGTACTACTTTTTTGATGGTTGTAGTCTTCGCTAAATATTATTGTTTCACAATTTAAATTTGTGAAGCGCAACATCGTATGATGTTTTTTTTTTTACCCAATCAGAGCAGGACACGTAAGCAGTGTTGGAAAAGTTCGCGATATTTCACGAAGTTCACCATGGGAAAAGTTCGTGAGTCATAGTGAGTTTTCGCGAACTTTTCCATCACTGCACGTAAGAATTCTATTCAATTCTTGAACCCACGAAGTGGAAGATAATTGTCCTGATGTGAGCTACATTTCATTCCGGTGAGACCTGTGCGAGCGATCGGATCGTTAAGCAGATTTGCTGAAGTATTATTGTACTACCAGTAGAGAATACCGTGTGTGCTTTAGATATTTGCCACAAGTGTAGCATAGTGCGATTAAGTGAAGCCTAAAAGGCTATTGGCAAAAAGGTAACAATATACTGCAAATAGTTAGACCGACACGTTTCCCTAAAAGTTTTCGTTATCGCCTGAAGAACCTTCAGGCGAATGTTTTTTTTTATTGGGTTCTTGAAGTCACCATCTTCGCGGTCATACCGAGCACTCTGCGCTCCCACGTGCGGCGTCCGAGTCGAACTAGGCCCACGTATGGACTTGTCCACCATCGACCGTTCGTGTGACGACGTTATCGAGCAGTTGCGATAGTCGCACCATCGACTGTGTGGTATCCGGAACGCTACGCTCCCAGACCACAGACCAGCGTGCGAAACGAAATCATACCAGGCACCCTACGCTTTAAGATCTTCGCGTGCCCCGTGTGGCTCCGAGTAATTCCTTGGCGGTGACTAAGTCGAACTAGGCCCACGAGTGGAGTTGTTTCACCGTCATCATCGACCGGCCGTGTAACGACGATAGTGAACGGCGTCGATAATAGCACCGTCGACTGCGCTCCCAGACAAGCGTTTAAAACGTGGTTGCTCCGAGTAGTTCCTTGGCGGCGACCAAGTCGAACTAGGCCCACGTGTTAGATCGAGTGCATCTACGTCGGTGATCGTGGCGTCAACAGCGAGCACCGTCGGCAACGGTAACTGCAGCAGTAAATACCAGGTTAGATCGAGCCAATTTTATATTAAAAAAACGTGCACGTTTAGGGCCTTAGGACAAGAACCCCCAGAATAAATTGAGTGTCAAAGTTTAGTCCTTGCTTCACATTTTCTTGTCGACCACTGGGTTGATCTGTGGAAGAATCTACCCTAAATCAGGAGATTTTGGTTTTGTTCGCGTTTTGGGTTTTGCCGGTAATTTTTGGTAGTTCTTACCTGACCTGCCTTGAGAGGACTAGCCGGGTACGGTTTTTTAACACGCCCTCTCGCAGTACGATTTACCGTACTGGTGCTTAAGCGAAAGGGTTTTCGAAAGCGTGGTTTTTTGAGGAGCTTGCCGATTTTGCGGACATAGTGCGAAAACATTCTGCTGTAAAAATTACTATGGTTTAGTGAATTTATCTGCTGTATTCTGCTATTTCTGCCTTTCCATCTACCCTACTGTAGTATCTCATACCAACTTGATCAATCAAAGAATCATTTAGAATCTATATTTGAAACCTTACAATTAAGTAAAATTTATATCATTTCCAAAAAAAATCTTGGTATAGATGAATTAGAGATTATAATTAAAAAGTTAGAAAATCAAAATGATACGTTAAGGGGGGAGTACACTTTGATTTTTCAAAAAAATGCATTATTTTTTTTTGGCTTAAATTGTTCCTTGGGATGTATACTTTAATTTAGAAAAGACTCCAAGTCCGCCAGAATATTCCTTACCGCTTTACGAAGCGATTTCCTAAAACATGTACCGGCGCGCTGAGAGAGCATTTTATCTTTAAACGCGTTTATCTCGAAACGGGGTTTTTCAAACTGGCGTGGGAAATAACTCTAACCAGTTATCATCAAATTTGGATATCGCCTAGGTTTTCTTGTTCAGAATTATATTTTGCTTAGAAATACTTATTCACATTTTCGATTTTGTCAAAAATGGATTTTTAATCAACGATTTTGTAAGCATTTTTAGGGTGAAAAAATTGACTTTTTTTTTCCTAAAGCCAAAACTTTTGAAAAAAATAATTTAAAAAAAATTGGAATACGTATTTCTAATCCAAATTTCATAACTAATCAGGATTTTTGTTCGATTTATGTTCCAGGACCACATGGAAAGGAGTATTTTCCCACGCCGTTTTCTGACTTTCGCGCGAGGACGCCCGCGCGACCTGGTGCACCGGCCACGGGGAGACGCCAATCGAGTTCAAAAAATACAAATTGTAGTTCGAAGGATGTCTAATAAATGGGTTATAACATATTTGCCCTCCTTGGCTTAAAAAAATTAACGAAAATGCGTTACTTTTTGGACGTTCAAAGTGTACTACCCCCTTAATAACCTCTGATCAGGTATACGAGTTTTTAGGAATAGGAAGCTTTATTTTGTAATTCTAATCCCTAAGCTGGAACCCGGATCTTCAACAGGATTTTATTGGAGCCGCTACCCATCAACGGAAAATCCCATAAATTACCATCAGGTACAGCATTAGTTGATCACAACTGAACATACTTCATCCATGGCGAATGTCAGTCGATAGAGAAACACAGCAGTTGTAAACGGGAGCAACTATCATACGAATCCAACGATGATTGTTTTTCAAGGCTTTTCGGAGAGGCTATTCGGGTAAATGCATTTTCACTGAACCCACGGCGACCACAGAGGTAAAACGGTTCACCGAAAATCATTTAATTACCAAAAACGCGTCAACCATAAACATGACGACGGACTGTAACCTCTCTGATAGAACGCTAAAAGGAACATATTTGATCAGCTTTTCAAATTGTTCTGTGACGTTCGATAATAGAACGTTCAATAATAAAGAGTTGTACTTCAAAGCACGACAAAGCATCATACCACTAGACGGGATACACATCAACCAATCCGATTACGAAATACCACAAATCACACTGCACAAACTTCATCAATTACACATCCATAACCGACAAGAACTCTCGGAGTTTAGAAAAACTAACATCCAACACACCTTCACAAGTTTAGGACTTTCATTGGGAAAATGCATGCCTCAGTTTCGGGAAAATGGAAAATTCATCACCGAAGACAGCAGCAGAAACGACCATCGAATCGGGAAGAATCGATCTCGAGGGGGGAGTAGTTACAGAAGACATCGTTCAAAGCCCCCAAGGCAACCGTTCCACATTCTTGTTTCTCAATCGACCAACATCAACGTCAGCATCAGCGAAATAAACCAAAGGCAACGAAATGCTTAGCTGGACATTATAGCAGCGACGATGGCGACGGTAGCAACAAAAGAGACGACTCTTGGACACAGCAAAAACGTTAAGCCAGCAGTTATCGGTTAGCTATAGGTTTCATTTAATATAAGTTGAATAAACGCACTCATTCAGTGGTCAAATGTGCAAGTGGAACTAGGTATTTTTTTAATACGCTATGCCGAAGACCTAAGTATAAGGCCTGTACTCGAAAAAAATGCACCAGACAAAAGTGTTCGCCAAAAATTTGTTTTAAGTCGGATTTTCTTGAAATTTTCAGGGACTGAACTAATGCATATGGATTATGTTTCGGCATAATTACTTTCTCCAATTTCCTTTCCATCGCTGAAAGCCCGCACCTTTCCCTTAAGACCCCTCATTACATTTTGTGCAATGGTGGAGCCGACCTTTTTGGTCACTTTTATTTATTCTTTCTTCAACTGCAGCTCGTTCTTAAATACCTTGGACGATTTTGGAACTTTGGCCTTCATTATGGTCCAATATCTTTCCACCGGACGAATCTCTGGTGAATTTGGGGGGGTTGGCGGTTTTTTGTACCAAAACAACGTTATTGCCTCTGTATCAATCCAACGTCGATCGCGCGTAATGGCATGATGCCAGGTCTGGCCAAAATAATGTCTCGCCTCTGTGGGACCACAGGAAGGGCAACAGACGCTTCTGGAGGCACTCGGTGCGGTAAATTTCCCTGTTGATGGTACCCATTGTGATGTACAATTTACTCAGTTTACCGCATTGGCATATGGCCTGCCAGAGCAAGTATTTTTTGGCGAATTTGTCCACATTCTTCTTCCGTATGTCTTCCGGAACATCAAACCGTGATTTGGCAACGTAGAACTCCAGCCCCGGTATCTGCTTTGCGTCTGCCTTGATGTAGGTTTCGTCATCCATAACCACACACATAGGTTTCGTTAACCACTCTCGATACAGCTTCCTTGCGCGGGATTTGGCCGCCGGTTGGCATCCTATGACACCATTACTACATGGGATTCTCGCGCATGGAGCAGAAGTAATCCGTCATGCCATACTACCGATCGGTCAACTTTCTGAGGAGGCTGCGGAAGCAAGAAATAAACATTTCCGAAACTTCAGACTCAACTTCTCAAGAAAATTTTCTAGAATCCAGTGCAACAGGGATATGTCGAACAGGCTTCTTCTCAGCTCAGATCCGTTCCTCAGCAGCTCTTGAGCAAACCTTTTTCTACAGAAACTCTGCAGATGTTGGCAAGAAATCAATGCCAGGGGAGCGATCACGATGGAAGCAGTGCTGAAGAATGTTTCGGAGAGGGTTTTGATTCAGATGCGAATGATATGTGATCGATAGTTGTCCCAACCCAAGACCTTCTTTTTGGTATTTCGTTCTGGTTTTCATCAACCCTCAGTCATCTCGAGGGAGATCCAGAGAACTTGCTCGTCACCATGAAGCTTGCCAAAATCGAACGGTTTTGTTTTGTAATTTCTTTTATGATTTCGGACCACGAGTTGACGGATGAGTTTGATAAAGGGGATCATCGGCCTGATTAGTACCTTCCGCAAAATTGTCTTTCGTTCGTTTACTACTTTCTATTTACAATTTTCACACTGCCGTACTATAATGGAACCGGAACTATCAACTCTATACTTGTATCTTCTCATCTATCGACTATAATGTCCACAATATGTCTGATATTTGATGTTAAGCATCTCCAACTATGTAAATCGTTAACTTTACGCATGAAGTAATAAAACATGATTAGTAAAAAAAAAATATAAAACCCAGTTCTGCTATAGGCGCCATTTTGCCCCAGGGTGCCTGAGAACGGTGTAAAAAGTTACTTTTCAAAATAATTTATAACAAATCCAAGAAATAAAAATTTAAACTTAAATTGAATTTGAATTAATGCGTACGTTGTAGAACAGACACGAATGAACTAGAGTCGACAATATTGCAATGTATTAATTGCAATTATTATAGAGTAAATGTCGGCTTCGGCACCCATTGACTGTTTTCGGCAATCAAAATTTAAACGTTAATTTCACTATGTTTTACCATCAACACACTTCCCTGAATGTATCCAAATGATTCTTTAGTCTTTCAGCTTCAATCTGATTATATTTGTAGGACCGAGCAATCCTGTTATGCCAGATTTTTCTTCAAATGAAGCATACGTAATACAAAATGGGGCTGATTTCGAGTTGCCGATAATAGAACAGCTGGTTAACACGCAGTTCTAATGGGAAGGTTGCCGAAGAAAAAGAGGCTTCCGACAATAGTCACACTCACCTGAGAAGTTTAGAGCGTTGTAAAAACGCTTTCAAACAGTTTTGAAGAATTCTGTCGATTGGAATGGATAGAGAAGCAAGCAGCAGATGATTTGAAACAAACAGACACGTCATAGGGTATACGTCCCTAACCTCGGTCTAATATGCAGCCATAGATTACGTTTTTAATCATAACTCATCAATTAATTTACCTGCAAACGATATTCTACTGCTAAATGGTATGCTTAGATATGCTTATCATGTCGTTTGCTATCAGGAACCGCAAAAAGTTGAAAAACTTACTTTTTTTAAGACAAAAACTCACCAGGGAAATGTATGTAATATCGGTCTATTGTCCCCAAATTGGGTCTATTTATGGATGCAACTTCGTCCTATCCTGATTGATTCTCAAAAAAAACGCTCTTGGTAACGTTTTCTTATGTATTTTTTTTTATCACTATCACTGTTAACTTAATACTCTTCATTCCTCAAAACATTTCTTAGAGAAAATTTTACGAAAACTACATTAAATCACTCAAGTTAAAAATTAAAAATTAAAAATTTCGCTTATCGTCTTTCGACCGCAGAATATCTAAATCAAAACATTGTGATGTTCATTATACAGATTTGGCAGAAAAAATCTCCCTTCCTGTTCGTTCCTTATCATCCAAATGCAAACCACATTGTTGACGTTACTCTTATTGCTATATGCTGTCAAATGAATTTCATGGGCCAAAGTTAGGAACATAGAAAAGAAATGTGTCCCTAAAGTTGGGTCCATGATTTACTTGTGAAAACGTTGTTAAACAATTAAAATAAACATAAAATATTCAAACAGTAACTGTGAGTTTTACGTCTAGTGTGTATTATCAGGTAATTCCATTCAATAAATGCCATAATCAGGCCATTTGATGATCGTCAGTGCAACCTTCCCATCTTAACCTTAGAAGTCATGGCGGCTAAAAACTCCGAACAGAGTGATATTCTCAACCAGTTTTATTACTTACGAGAGCTGAAAATGTATTGAAATGTTGTGATATAAATTGATTTGTGTGTGGTACACATTTATCAATCATCAGTGATCAATATTTTCCTTATTTTTTGTGTAATATTCCTTAATTAATTATTTATTTGCGTGATAGGCCGAATGAAAGGACTAGACCCACATTACATACCGTAACCCTATATGTGCGTGACGCTGTGAAAATGCTAATAGAAGTGCGGACGCTGCTTAGATTGACGAGAATACGTAAATTCCCCTATGTAGAAATTATGTCATCCTGAGTGTGGCTATCCTGCCCCGTCCTTCCCCGTCAATGTATCTGAAACATGCAATTTAGGAACGAAATTGAAAACTGAAATCGCTTGCCTTCGAGCACAGCGATCTTTTTTGTTATTGCTCTGTAATTCCCGCTCGACGTTTTTACACTGCAAGCCAAAATATATGGATCCCAATTAAAGTTCCGATTCGGGTCATCGCATTGAGATAATGCTAACTGCTACGAAACAGGGTGTGCACAATGTACTTACCGACAACGCTCAGCGTAACGAAATAGCTGCGCACCGGCTGCGTCGAAATCTGGCACTCATAGATGCCGGCGTCCCGCTTCTGGGCCCACTTGATCTGCAGCGTCCAGTCGTCGGTGTTTTTGTGATGCGTCGCCTGGAAGCGCTGGTCCGAAGTGTAGGTGTAGCTCCCGACGGTCAGAATGTGGATATCTCGGTGCCGTATCCAGGATACCTGCGGAGCGGAAAAAAGGAAAACAGTAAAAAAACAGACGATGAAAATCCAAAACGTTCAGGATGGAAAATGGGTTCGATGGGTTCCGGCAGGGAAAATGGGGTGGAAGTTACCTTGCAGCGGTTTGCGTATTTTTTCAACAATCGTGCAAAAACGAAAAAAAAAGATCGGTCATATCTACGTTTTTTCACTCCTGTCTCTATCATTTCTGTTTCCCCGGTGGTGCAGTGGGTATTATTTGTGCAGCACATCTGTTCCCGAATTTCTGCCCGTAGGACGAGGATTGGATGGCAAAAAAAATGATACGGCGAGGAAATTTTTATTGTGACAACAACGAGAGATTCCTCGTTAGCTGTCCTCGCCCGGAATGTTTCCCGTGATGATTTTTATTTCTGTAAACGACCGGAGATTCTGATGGGACATGATAGTTTTGTAAATTCATTTTTCATGTCGGCGATTTGTCAGGAAATGAATTTCAAATTGTGGTTGCCCCTGGTGGTTTGAGTTTCTATGAGCACTGAAAGTACCTAGAATCGCTGCCTTTGGAGAGCTTACATGGTAGATGTGTCGATTTTTGTAATTATTAATTTTCGGAAGATAACGTCAAGCTTTAAATTGAAGCAAAAAGAAACAATTAGGAGCAATCAGAAGATTTGATATCATACTGTTTCGAGTGAATTGGTAAATTTATTGGAAATACAGTCAGGAATACTTATTGCCGGATTCTTCTTGCCTGACTATCTGCATATAAGGATTATATCATTTGTTTCAATATAGGGGAAATGTATGTAATGTATGTAAATTTTTAACAGCGACCAAAATATTCATATGTATCGTCCTAATGACGCGTTCATCTATCAACATTTGAGCCATTTCCCCTATAAAACTATACTATCTTCGACAAAGTTATTGTTCTGGGTTAGACCATCAAACTTATGCCATTGAATTTAGGTTAAATTGGAAACTATGCCACTAGAGGCGCTTCAAGTTCAACTACTTATGACGGGCGCTATAATATATAATTTGGGTTCACGAGATTCTGGTCTTATAGAAAGTTGTTCAGGTCACCAAGTCCTTTTGAATGATCGTCATATTAGTTCAGAACTCTCTTACTATATGTCGTTAGTGTCCTTTTTTCAATCTGTTTATGTTCTTGCTTGATTGCCGGAATCTGGCCGGCACGACGACAAAGGCGAACTTGTGTACAACGGTGAAATTGTGGTTTCAATCACTGGGCGGACTGGCGCGAACCGAGATAGTTTTCGGACGAGAGTGCAGAAACTGGTCTGTGTTGCTTTGTAGTTCTTAGGTAACTGATTTATTTGTCGTGTTCAGTGTGAGGTGAAGGGTAATCAATTTGGGATGTATATAGATGTATAAGTGTAGAAGCGGTGTTCTGGGTGGTGGGTATTTTTAAGTTAATTTATAATTCATTTTGTTTGTATAATTTGCTCGTAATTTAGTGCTTTCGTGTTAGTACTATAAGTTCTGGGTCGCAACATCACCGGGCCCCGTTGAAGCGCAGCATTCAAGAAGAGTTGGTGGTGACTGTTTCACAATCGTGTGCCTTCGTTGGACCCTGATCTTCGATGGGAAGGACGCATAGTTCAGATGTTGCACGGCGTCGAATACCTAGTTGCGTGCGCACATCCACTACGCGCACGATGTTGTCACTTCCGGGATAGATGGCCACAACTCTGCCAAGGGGCCATTGCATCGAAGGAACGTTATCTTTCTTCACCAAGACCATGGTCCCGACGTGAAACTC
Source organism: Ochlerotatus camptorhynchus (assembly GCF_037179485.1). Lineage (NCBI taxonomy): Eukaryota > Metazoa > Arthropoda > Insecta > Diptera > Culicidae > Ochlerotatus > Ochlerotatus camptorhynchus. Next base: position 267,120 of record NW_027040679.1, on the reverse strand, counting down.
GGTTGGGGATTTCCTCCACTTAGCTGGCCGTTGGTGGAGAAGCCCGATGTATTCCGTGGACCAACGCTTCCAGAGATTTTGGACGGAGCGTTGTGTGGCCTGGAAATGGTTGAGACGATTGGTTGGCACCTGAGAAAGGTCTGCCTCCGGCAAATGAAAGGGGGACTCTCCTAGCAAAAAATGGCCGGGTGTCAGGACAGAGAGATCCTGCGGGTCGTTGGAAAGAGGCGTCAATGGTCTGGAGTTCAGTATACATTCAGCTTGGGAAACAACTGTGCGCATATCGTCGTAGTGGTGTGGAGCTGCTCCGATGATCTTCCAGAAATGCCGCTTGAAGGCCTTTACTGCAGCCTCCCATAGGCCGCCGAAATGCGGCGCACGTGGTGGAATAAACTGGAACTCGATGCCTTTCTCCAAACATTCGGTGGTCCATGCAGTGCCGTTGAGTTGATCAACCAAAGCTTGTCGCATCTCCATAACTTCTCGACGCGCTCCGACGAACGTAGTGCTGTTGTCGCAGTGTATTGTACGAACACGCCCGACACGACTCGCGAAGCGCCTCAACGAATTGACGCACGACTCCGTCAACAACCCGGCGACGATGTCGAGGACTACGGCTTTTACGGCGAAACAGACGTACACTGCGACCCAGATTTTTACCGACGCGCCTCTACCTGCCAATGGTCGAACGAAAAACGGCCCACAGTAATCCAGCCCCGTATGCTCGAATACTTTCGCTGCAGTGACACGGCTTGATGGTAGTGGAGCCATAAACTGGTTGCTTGCTGGGGGATGAAAACGAAAACAAGTCACGCAATGGTGGACTGTCCTTCGAGCTAGATCTCTTCCGCGTATTGGCCAGAAGCGCTGACGGATTGTTGCCAGGAGCTGTGTGGGTCCTGCATGCAGTGTTTGATGGTGAACGGAGTTGGCGATCAATCTTGAAAGGTGGTGGTCGGCCGGTAGTATGATCGGGAGGCGGCTGTCGAAGGATCCAGGTGAGTTTGCTAGCCGTCCATTCAATCTGAGAAGACCGGTGTCATCGATCCACACATCAAGGTCTTTTAATGGTGATTTGAAGTCAACCTTTCGCAGGGCCATCCGTTCTTGATCATTGTGCCGCAGGTGGCGCAGTTCCTGCTGGAAACATGCAGCTTGCGTAACACGGATGAGTGACTTCAAAGTACTGTCGTATTCGACCGGAGTGATTGGTCCCACTGTACGAGCCATCCTCGGCAATCGGCAGTTTTTTGCGAAACGTTGACAGAATGAAGAAACTTTGATAAGATGCGACAGTTGTGAGTAATCGTGGATTAGCGAATCGTCAAATGTGACACTTAGGAGTACAACCGTTTGCCGCTGCTCAGGTGTCTGCTGCTGAATGTCGGTCGACGTCAATGGAATTATCGGAGCTGGCCACGATTCCACTTCATTCAGCAAGTAGGACGGCCCATGCCACCACAGTGCATCGTTCTTGATATCATCTGGTTGTACCCCGCGAGATATACGATCGGCGGGATTTTCTAGGGTTGGAACGTGCCGCCACTGGGATCCTTGTGTGAGTTTCTGGACCTCCGATACTCGGTTGGACACGAATATCTTCCAGGACGACGGTGGTGAATTAATCCAGTGCAAAACGATCGATGAATCTGACCAGAACGTGACCGTAGAGTCAAACTTGGTTGTTCTACGAATGGTATCAGCCAACTGGCTTCCCAGTACAGCTGCACAGAGTTCCAACCGTGGGATGGAATAACCACATACTGGAGCAACACGTGATTTTGCTATGAGCAAATGGCTTGTTCGTTTAGTGGAAGGTCCTGTTGATACCGTGTAGATGCACGCCCCATACCCTTTGGAAGAAGCGTCGACAAAACAGTGCAACTCGTAGCTCTTTGCACTCTCTTCGAACACCCACCGAGGGACTCGAAGATTCCGAACGATACCAATTCCTGCTCGGAAGGACAGCCACCATGATTGCAGAATTTCCGGCAGCTTTTCGTCCCAGCTAAGTTTCTCCTGCCATAATCGCTGCACAAACATCTTCGCACTGGCCACCACTGGACCGACCAGACCCAAGGGGTCAAATAACTGCGACATCTCCGATAGTACGAGGCGCTTCGTAACGTGTGGCAGGGCTGGAAAATCAGGGACCTTGAATCCAAATACGTCCTCCTTTGGAAACCATAGTAGGCCCAGTGCCTTGATCGATGCAGATCGGTCGAGTTCTAGCGGCAACTGATGCTCCTTTAGTTCCTCTGGAAAATGTTCCAGAATACTGGGGTGATTCGCGCTCCACTTCCGCAGATTGAAACCACCTCGCTTTAGTAATTCGGTCAGCTGTATGCTGGTTTTAACTAGAGCTTCGATGCTCTCGGATCCAGTTAAAACATCGTCCACATAAAAATCTTTCTTGACAATGGGGGCAGCCAGTGGAAAGTCATGCCCTTCATCGTCTGCCAGCTGGTTTAGGACTCTGGTTGCTAGATACGGAGCACAAGATGTGCCGTAGGTGACAGTGTTCAAGGAATAGGTTTTCAGTGGCTCTGATTCGTTTCGGCGCCACGCAACTTGCTGTAGTAGGCGATCGTCTGGATGAACCAAAGCCTGTCGAAACATTTTCTCCACGTCTGCTTTCATGACGAATCGGTGGAAACGAGAGTTGACAACGATGCACAACATGGAAGACTGAACTGTTGGTCCTGTGAGAAGAAGATCGTTCAAGGAGAGCTGGTTGCTGCTTTTAGCCGAGCCGTCGAACACAACTCTTATTTTGGTTGTTGACGAGTCGGGACGATGGACTGCGTGATGGGGCAGGAAATACTGGGGTAACGCGACGCGAGTCTTCACTTCCTCCATGTGGCCTAACCGTTCGTACTCCTCCATGAAATCGGTGTAGCTCTTGTATAGTGTTTCATCGGAGCGGAACCGTCTTTCAAGGGCAGAGAATCGACGAGCTGCTGTGTTCCACGTGTCTCCAATAGACGGTAGAAGTTCTTGCCTAACTGGTAGACGTACTACATAACGACCGTCGGCATTGCGACTGTGTGTAGATGCGAAGTGGGCTTCACACTGTTGTTCTTCGGCAGTCAGGCATTTCCCGACATCAAAGTTTTCCACTTCCCAGAACCTTTTCACCTGTGCGTCCAGGTTGTCGAAAGCGGAGACCAAGCAGGTAAGTGGAGTGGTCATCGAAGCGGGAACCTTTCCCGAGAATACGTATCCGAAGCTTGTCTTCTGGAGTGGTGGTAGCTGGTCATCGAACGGAATCTGCTCGGATTGCAGAATGAACGGGATAAGCTCGGCACCGATAATTAAATCGATACCATGACTTTGATAGAAGTGTGGGTCTGCTAACGGTAGATGCTTGGGAATTTTCCACGTGTTAATATCCACCGTCTTCGTTGGAAGGTTCACCGTTAGTTTCGGCAACACCAGGCAATGCAATGGGAATTGTTGTGACCCAAATCGGGATGAGATGCTCACCGAGACTACGTAACGTACGTTGACAATTGCTTGCCCAATGCCGCTTACAGGCATGTTGATCTTCACTCGGTTGAGCGATAAACGTTGGCACAACGACTCGGAAACGAAACTTGACTGCGAGCCGCTGTCTAGGAGTGCACGAGCGATTTGACTGTGTCCGAGGTTATCGTGGATATTCACTAGTGCGGTGTACAAAATCACTGTATTTTCACCAACATTTGCTGGTGCGACGGTTTGACAGGCGGTGAAAGGAGGTGTGACTATTTCCGACGGGGGCAGGTGAGGCGCAAATACCGACGGCGACGAGAGCGGGTACGCACGATTGACCGAAGTGACATCCGGGCCACTATTGAACGGAACCGGAGGAGAATGCGACAGATTGGGATTTGTTTCATGCATTGGGAATTCAGTGTGTTGACTGTGTGGTGGAGCTCCACCCGTCATCAAGGAGGCGGACGACGGGAGATGAAGCAAAGTGTGGTGCTTCTTTTGGCAATACTTGCAGCACCCACTGGTACAGTTTCTTGCTTGGTGGGATGCTTTGATGCAATTGATGCATAGGTTGTTCCGTTTAACTAAATCGAAACGTTGATGCGGAGTTTGATCACGAAAGACCTCGCATTGGAACAGAAAATGCGCTTGTTTGCACGCAGCGCATTTAGGAGTTTGTTCTGTGGCCGAATGGGCCAACACTTGTCGTGACTTCGTAGGCTTGGTCTCCATCGACGGTGTACAAACTAATTGGGAGAGCTTGAGGGACTGCAGTGTGCGTGAGTGATCATGGATAAACTTTATGAGATCGTCGTACGAAGGACGCTGGGTTTTGTCACGGTTATTTTCCCACTGTTTCTGTGAGGTGGCATCCATACGACTGAAAAGGAGCTCCACCAACACAGAATCCCAATGCTGCGCCTTGGTTTCTAGAGAGTCCAAGATTTTCACGTGTTTCTCGAACTCATCTGCCAGTTCAGAAAGGCCAGAAGCGGACTCATTCCGCAGCGGAGAAACCGAAAAAAGCGCAGAGATGTGTTGCTTGATCAACAAATTCTTGTCCTCGTAACGATCCGTTATCAACTTCCACGCAACAGTGTAGCTGTACGTAGAAACGGCAAGAGAAGAGATGATACGAGCAGCATCCCCTTTCAACGAAGCTCGAAGATAATGTAGCTTCTGAATGTTTGTTAATTGGTAGTTGTCATGGATCATGGATTTAAACAAGTCATGAAAGCCAGACCAATCTTCAGGGTTCCCATCAAATTCTGGGATTTTTAGCTCTGGGAGGCGCACACCAGAGGAAGGGAGCATAATCTGCTGTTGTTGTACGGGAGCAGGTGGATTGGCTTGGGTAGGAGCTGGAAGCTTTCTCGTAAGTGAACCCTTCAATCTATAGTACAAGTTCTGAAACTCGGCACGAGTTTCAGCGGCGCCAGGGTCTTCACCGCAAAGTGCTTCAAGCTCCATATCAACGTGTTCCAGCTCATCCCATAACTTGTCCAAACGATCAAGCCGAAATGGAATCTCGGCTGCTTGCGAAATATCATAATTTTGGTCAAATTCGCGAATCAATTGCGCTGATTGCAGTAGGTTGCCCCGCTTGGCAGCCAGTTGTTTCAACTGCTTGGCTTTCTTGCTCCGCGTGGCGGTAGCCATTCTGCCTCAACAAAGAAAAAGAGGTCACTCACCTGCTTCGACCGTACTTAACCTTTCGATCGTTACGACGTGGACTGTTTGGAGGAAATCTTCTCGGCGATACTGCGACGATGGTTGGCCAAACGGGTACTTTGACGACGGCACTCTGGGGCGGTCCAAATCCTATGCAGTCCAAAACAGCGACAGCAGCAACCGGTAATTAATTATCTCCAACAGCACAACACTCTTTGCGGGAGCGGCGTGGCAATCTTCCTCACAATAGTCGCACTAACAATGTAGAACCTCAGCGTGAGGAGAAACAATAACTAAACGGTAGCTTCTATTGTACTGGGCAGATACACGCAGTGAAAGCACACGCGGGACGGTTCGAATGGTTATAAATGTTCGCGACGAATTGATTGTTCCGTTGGAACGCAATCACTGTCCGGGATGTGTTCCCGGGTTTCGGCACCAAATGTTCTTGCTTGATTGCCGGAATCTGGCCGGCACGACGACAAAGGCGAACTTGTGTACAACGGCGAAATTGTGGTTTCAATCACTGGGCGGACTGGCGCGAACCGAGATAGTTTTCGGACGAGAGTGCAGAAACTGGTCTGTGTTGCTTTGTAGTTCTTAGGTAACTGATTTATTTGTCGTGTTCAGTGTGAGGTGAAGGGTAATCAATTTGGGATGTATATAGATGTATAAGTGTAGAAGCGGTGTTCTGGGTGGTGGGTATTTTTAAGTTAATTTATAATTCATTTTGTTTGTATAATTTGCTCGTAATTTAGTGCTTTCGTGTTAGTACTATAAGTTCTGGGTCGCAACAGTTTATTTGTAAGGCTCATATGTCTAGAAAGACTCAACGGAGCCAAGTATCATAAAAAAAAAACAATTCAATTTTTTTCGTCTCGTTCATTTTGCTGCGCTAGGTACAAAGCATACACTTTCTGCTTGTAATCCTCGATCAAAGCACGTTTCTGCTGTTCATCTCCAATCCACTCAAACGACGGGATCTTGTCTGGTCGCTGCGTGATGGGACAAATATAACTCACGATGGTCAGGCTGCAATCACTATCACTGGAAGTTGGTTCGTTCGTGTTAACTTTTTTCGTATGGCTGATTGTTGTTTCCGATTCGACGGACCTTTGTCGCTTGTTCATCACTGCTCTATTGTTTATGTGTAGATCTGCATCAGTTGCCGGTTTAGGAAGAGAAGGCCACTGCTTATCTTTAGCTATCTTGCATTCCAAAATGGTGGCGGAGTCGTCGTTCCGAACATAGCCATATTGTTGGGTATTTGACACCCCGGGAACTACTTGACAGCTCCAGTGTAATGACAATGTACCCCGAAAATTATGGTACTCTGGTTCAGTCAAATTGAATAATGGTGGAGTAAATTTACCATTGGGCTTATTTTTGATCAACTCTTTTTTCACGTTTTTGAGTTTTTGTTTTTCTTTAACTTTTTTTAAAACCATTGATATTTTTTTCTAGTAGTCTTCCAATCAACTCAGCATGACGGGATCAGAAAATGTCTGTGTATGTGTGGGTGTGAGAGCGTGCACTTAAAAGTATTGTTCATCAACCACTCTACCGAATTGCACGCAACAGCCACCAAATGAAAGGTACCATGATTATATAGCATTTTAATTAATAGATTTTCAATCGATTAATTGGTTCCGGAGATATGGATGGAACAAGACCCAAACACCTTCCTTAGCTCAGTCGGTAAAGGCACAGCTACAAAGCAAGACCATGCTGAAGGTGGCTGGGTTCGATTCCCGGTCCGGTCTAGGAATTTTTTGGGTTGGAAAATTTCTCGACTTCCCTGGGCATAGAGTATGATTGTACTTGCCACACAATTATACTAATGCAAAAATGGTACAGGCATCGAAAACTCTCAATTAACAACTGTGAAAGTGCATCTAGAACACTAAATTGAGAGCACGCAAAAAGCTAATATGCCATACGCGATAAGCTTTAAATGCGAGGAAGAAGAAGAAGAAGAAGACCCAATCATCGTGGAATTCGGGAACTAAGTGATGTTTGTCGGCAACCACATAACCGAAATATACGAAACAACCAGTAAATAAAAGATATTATGATAACATTGAATGCTGCTGAACATAATCTAGAATCGGTCGACTATATAGGCGGGACAAGTTCTGAAAAACATAGATGTTGGGAACTAAGTCGTATTTCTCGGTATACAGTGTAGAGTCGATAAAACGCGTATGATCACAAAGTGCAATGTACCGCACGGCATTCAACAATCAGTGATATACATGCTTTATACTTTTTTAAAAGTTTGCTATTCGATGCACGCACCCATATGCGTAGATTTACCCAGAGTTTTGAGAATAAAGTTTTACTTTTGCGTAGATCATCGAAGTAGACGTGTTTGGCTTCTCGGCGATCCTATTCACAACCACTAATGCGAAATGTACGCAACAACCACCAAATGAAAACTATCATGATCCCATAGAACATTATTGAACAGATTTAGAACCGGTCAACTGGTGCTGGAAATTTGGCAGGAGCATGTTCCGGGGAATGAGAGCCATGATACTAAATTTACCGGTTAGGAATAAAATCAAACATGTGGCAACACAAATTACTGCGCAATATGATAACTAAATCATTTGTGGCCATTTCAAATACCGCGGACCACATTGGTCAGTTTTGGGCATGTCCAGATGCCTGGTGAATTAATCAGACCAGACTGGAATTAAAACCCAAAATGTCAAATGTGGATTTTGATTTAATCAAATCGATTAAATTCCAAGATATAAGGAAAACAATGCAGCATCAGTAATACTTTTCATACAAAATTTATTCTTAACGTACTTTACATGTTGAATGATTGTGTGGCTTCGGCTTGTGTTGTTAGGGATCAACTTTCTGATGGCTGCGTTAGGGGTGAGGGGTAAATTTGAATATTAATCAGGGCCTTAACAATCATTACGTCGGTCAAAGCTAGTTATGATGTAAGATACACGATAACCTGCGTAAAGAGCAAATCGAAACAATGAACGTCGCGTGAAAGTTGAACTTCATGAAGGCCTAAGTCCTTTTTCGTAGCTTTTAGTTTTCGGATTTGAAAGATAGCCGGTAGCAGTAGTTTGCTTACTGAGCAGAAAAACGAAATCCTAGGTTTTTTTTAATATTAAAGAGATTTATGGTTAAATCGTTTGGTTATCGTGTATTTTGCAAAATTTGTCATCGTCGGTGCCGGGTTTGAATCGTTACAACAATTCGAGTAAAGGTATGATGTAACAGGAGGGGCTCGGTGGCCTTATAGCGATCGTTTTTGCTTACTGAGGAGAACATCATGAGTCTAATCTCAGGCCACATCCAAGATTCGTGGCTCTTTATTTGTTAGTGTGACAAAATGGCAACAACAAAAACTCGATGATTAAAAATGAGCTCGTTTGCCTTCTGTGTTACCTGACTTATAACGAATATACGTTGTATACGAATACCCCGAATACAACGTATAGTTCTTCAAATTTTACATTGCAAATGCTATACAAAATTAAACAAGTCATACGATGTACGGGTACTCGTTTACAACGTATATTCGTTATAAGTCAGGTAACACAGCAGTGGCAAACGTTTTTGCTTACTGAACAGAAGATCGTGGGTTCAATCTCAAGCTCTTTCGCGATTAATGTTCGTTAGTACATCAATTAAGCTTATCGTTTACCAAAACGAATCCTGCAGCAAACCCAACCCTATTACCCAATATCCCAGTGATTCCTCGTGGAAGTGCAGAGATGTTCTCGGCTTGCATTAAAGCGAGTTCCACGTCAACACATTCCTACCCCTTCCTTTCTTGACCTGTATTCGGGTGCGGTCGGCGCTGGTATTGCCTAGTTTGAGATCACCAATTGAGGATGATTGCTAGTCCCAGGCATCGTCTATTGGTTCTCTGTGTACGGTCAGGAATCCTTATTGCCGGATTCCTTATTGCTGGTATCCCTTATTGCCGGATCCTTATTGCCGGGCTATCCGCGAATACCCACGAATACCCACAGCTTATAGGATTTACACTAAAGGGGGCTGTGGTGGATAATCTCATTTGTTACAATATATAGAGCTATACTGTCTGCGACAAAGTTGTTGTAATGAGATAGACCAACAAGCCTGTGTCATTGGATTCAGGTTTAATTGGGAACGACGCCGCTATGGACGCTTCACTTTTATGTTACTTATGACGGGTGCTATAATATATGGATCTTAGTTCCAATATAGAATAGTTCGTGATCCTCGCCATATAGAAAGTTACTGTCTTGAGCAAAGTTGTTCAAGTGACCAAGTCCTTTCGAATGGTGGCCATATTAGTTCAGAACTCTCTCACTACGTAGCGCTAGTTTCAACATGAACTTCCTTAATATGTTATTTCTGGAAAGCATGTCCATATAAGATGTTGTTGTGCAATGTGAGAACACGAAACGGAATAGGGATGACGTGTAGAGAGGCTGTGTATCGATTTCGGACGCCATTTTAAAATCCAAGATGGCGGTCATCGATTCAAGAAAAACTGTCAAATACCCTACAATATGGGTATTTTTGGAAAGGGAAGACGTGTATAGGCTGGAAATCGATGCCAGACGTTATTTTGGTATCCAAGATGGCGACAATCGGTTTAAGAAAAACTGTCAAATATCCTACAATATGGGTATTTCCAGAAAGGGTACGACGTTTAAAGTCCGGAGATTGATGCCAGACGTCATTTTGGAATCCAAGATGGTGGCCATCGGTTCAAGAAAACTGTCAAATTCCACAAAATGGGTATTTTTGGATAGGGAACGACGTGTAGAGATCAGATATCGATGCCACTCGCCATTTTGAAACTGAAGATGGCGGCCTTTGCTTTAACGTAAACTATTAATGGGGATGACGTGTATAGGCCCAAAATCGATGTCTGCCACCATTTTAGGATTCAAAATGGTGGCAATTGGCTTTCAAAGGGACATTTAGTGGCTATGGATAGCCTCGTATCAGTTCAGCACAGTTAACGTGGACCGTTTACGGGGTAGGTTTGGCGATAATCCATTAAGAAGATGAATTTGATCTAATTAATGTTTTAAGGTATTTTGGAGCTCAAAATCTTGCCTCGCATTATTTTTTTTTTGAATAATGCTTACCAAGCATATTGCGTATAATTAGTATAATGTGTATAACGTATCATTGAGCAAGTGGCAACGTTTCGACATCCTTTAGCAAATCGTGCATTTTTGCACTCTGCTCGACATTACTGTTACCCATATTGTAGGGTATTCTACAGTTTTTCTTGAATCGATGGCCGCCATCCTGGATTTTAAAATTACGTCCGAAATCGATTTACAGCATCTCTACACGTCATCCCTATTTCGTTTCGTTTCCTCGCATTGCACAGCAACATCTTATATGGACAAGCTTTCCAGAAATAACATATTAAGGAAGTTCATGTGCACACTAGCGCCGCGTAGTGAGAGAGTTCTTAAATAATATGGACACCATCCGAAAGGACTTGGTCACCTGAACAACTTTGCTCAAGACAGCAATGTTCTGTATGGCCAGGTTCTCGAGATACAGTTTATATAGGAAGTTCACATGCACACTAGCGCTGCGTAGTGAGAAATTTCTGAACTATTATGGCCACCATCCGAAAGGACTTGGTCACTTGAACAACTTTGCTCAAGACAGTAACTTTCTATATGGCCAGGATCACGAAATATTCTATGTTGGACCTAAGATCCATATATTATAGCACCCGTCATAAGTAACGGAAAAGTGAAGCGTCCTTAGCGGCGTAGTTCCCAATTAAACCTGAATCCAATGACACAGGCTTGTTGATCTATCTCATTACAACTACTTTGTCGAAGACAGTATAGCTCTATGTATTGAAACAAATGAGATAATCCACCACCATTAGTGAAAATCCCATAAGCTGTGGGTATCCTTATTCTCGGTTCCTTATTCACGCCCCCGTTATCCTGGCAATAAGCATTCTTGACTGTACTGACAGACGATCTGGCAATAACATGCTCATGCTCAATAACATCCCTGCTGTTATGGGAGCTGGCTAGGTATGGCTAGAACTTTACGGGACCTTTGTGTGACTGAATGAATGGCAAAATTCTCTTCTGGAGACATTCCTCCTTGTAAACTTGTCCATTATAGTTGCTCCAGTTAAAAATTCAAGTTGGTACCCGTTGTCAATAGCCTAAGAACCAAACCATTATAAAACCAAAATTGTAACTTGGGTAAGCCAACGAAGGATGAAAAAAAATCGAAAGGTTACTTCCATGGTTGCTTCGACTCAACCTGGTCTATACAAGGTGTGGAGATCTAGCCCTCTCTTTTGGTTTGGTAGAGGGAAAATGTAAATATAGTGGGAGAGGCTGGTCACGACGTCATAACGCTCGAAAGCAAATTTGCGAAACATGCAATACAGCAAATCCTAGCTATGTTTGCATGATGATTGTGCTTGACTGTATTCTTTTGTAAATTCTCCGGGAAATATCAGCTGGCGTTTTGGATTTTTATAATAGCTCCTTTCTTGAAAATGGGCACAAACTCACCGGCATGCCTTTTTTTTCATGGTATTCAGTTTGATAATATAATAGTCTATAAAATATCTTAACCTTCAGTGGAAGAACAATCATACATTTTGGTTTCATACAGAAATTCTATAATTCATATTAAAATTCCAATGCAAACACTAATTCAAACAAATGTTGTGACGTCACTACGAGTGTCTTTGAGCGTACGAAAGAAGCCACCAGAATGCCTGGTAATTCACGACCACTCCGAGGTCACTTTTACTTGCAATAAGCCCCACATGTTCACTCTACCTGTATCAAATGGATAATGGTATCATAAACACACTTCCAGATTCAAAAAATATTATTTCCAAATCTGGCACGTATATAGTTTTGAAATTTAACCAACTGTATTAAATTGATTTGAATGGACATTTCTTACCAATTTTGTTTCGAATACCTCTTGATTCATCTGCTGGCAGCACTTACTGGCCCTTACCGGCGACCAACGCGTCTGCCCGCAAAAGCAACAACGCATAAATCTCAAAGCTCTCCGGACGTCCCCTCGAAAATGCAATCGAGAAATGTATAAGAACGGCAAAAAAAAAAGCGAACTCGGTGAGCAATTTTGTGATACAGAATTTTCACTGACATAAACCGCAAAACACGTTCAGAAGCACTTTTGGTACACTTTCGATCAATTTCTTTCGAAAACACTTATTTTTTTGCAAAAAAAAAAGTTGCAAGCGAGCCAACATCAACACCGATTGTGCCGAGCTCTTTCACGCACCTTGCAGCGCGTAAATCAGCTGGGTGATATGCCGCCATGTTATTGAAAACAACATCTGAAACGTCACAATTCAAGTGTGAACTGCAAAAATGGCGTGACTGAATACGCCTTTTTAATGCACCACCAGCGTAGAGTGCGCCACGCGAGTTCGAGAAGAAACGTCAACCAAACCGTTTGTTTACATCAGAATAAGTATTTTCCCCAACGCAAATAACAGCATTTTTCATTCAAAATCTTGCCAATTTCCATCGGTAATTGTCTTATTGTACGATTTTCCACAAATCTGAACTGATTTGCACCTCAACTATTCACACACAAGAAATCCGGAAGATCATAACCACTAAGGCACTTTTCTAATTTTCCATTTTTCTCAACAAAAATATTTCTGAACACCAGCAGGATATTTTCAAAAACGATACAGAATTAAATTTTTCAACTGTAGATTAAGTTTTGCAGCATCTCAGATGAATCAATTTATCAGGAAAAGTAAAAAAGTGTTCCGCTTCCTATGTCTCAATGCAAAAATGTATGCTCACAACACTCTTTTTGACGTTCTTCTATTCACCACCAGAGATTGAATCGATCGTTTAGTTTCTATTAAAAAGGCCTATTGTCTTATTTTTATCAAATGGAATTATTTTCCCTTTTATGCCATATAAATGGTTGACTTCGTGGTAGAAAATCAGAAAATAATATTTTATGAGTTCTAAGTTTATTTTTCACAAAATGTAAGCAAAAATATTAAGAATATCTAAAATATCAGTCTCGCCTTTTTTGGAATTCTGGCTTGAATCTTCTATTTATTTACAAATTATGAGCTGTCAGTGGGGCCCACGATTCGCGGGCCCGCAGCGATGTTAGCTCTTTTCAAGGCAAGGCAAACAAGATAGGGCTGCCACCCAGCTGGCGTAAATAAACTGAAATTAAAAATTATCACTCGCGATGCCACTAATTTCTGGTCCGGGAGAAAATCAGACAACGCAGATTGTGACATCTCTTCTGATGCTTGCAAACATGTTGAATCACGTTTTCTTTCTCTATTCTAAAACTCCCTGGAAAGCGAGAAAACTACCAATCACATACACGTCCGGGAGGCAGAGCGCCAGCGCTTATCCGGCAAATGCAGCCGAAAACTATGAAAGCGAACGCACGCACAAAACAGAGAACAAACTTAAAACACAACCGTATCTAAAGGCGTTCGAAACTCCACTCCTTATGTATTAAAACTGACAGTAACATCAAAAAATTTTGTTCATATTTTCAACTCTTCAACTATTACTCGTAAATCATAAAAACCAATAATGCACACAGACAGCGCTCCCTCTGGAAAACTGATAAACACATTTCACTATCTAACTAATCCACTAATCTAACAATCCCCAATACCCATCAAGGCTCCTTTTGCCACTCCCAAACTCTAAGCTGTTGAACGTCTGCTCGAGGTTCTGTCCATTGTACCAACGAAGAAAAGAAATATCCCAAGTCCCATAACCTCACATCCCGTTCTGTCCGGGATCCAAACAATACCATGAAAAACTGGATCTCTTGTCGTCATCGTCGCCGTCATCGTCATCTCCATGATTCGGAATAGACTCTTTGGCGTTGAAAGGAAAGTGGATCTCATAAATTTTTAAAATCCATTTTAATCTAAGATTTTGATGAATGGGGTTCTACCGAAGCTTTCCATCCGTCGCATCGGGTCGGACTTGGGCAATCCGAAGGACGTGCCTGGGGACAGTGGGTGGCAGCGAACGGTGGAAACATTTAACGATCGAGTGTCCGGTTTTTGCTACGGAAATCTTTCCCACTCTACACAATCATGGCTGACAACGACGATGACGGCGACGATGGCGATGCACTGAAACGCAATTGGTGTAAGTGTGAGAGTGCTTCGAAAGCGGGAGGTTTAAGGAAAATCCTTTCTTTTGTCATCGTCTGGTTGGATTTCCTTTTTTTTACGACGCTAAAAACACACTGGACCAGGCGGAAGAGAACCTGAGATGCAAGGTTATAAATGGCGTTCTTTTTTCTAATTTACAAACGGGGTTCTATTTTATTCAAAAGGTAACCTTATTCCAGCCGGGAAAAGGAAGTTCAGTGGATCAGAGCGTGCAATAAGTGTTCGCAGGAAAGCTTATTTCATTTGAATTTTAAATTCCGGAGCGCATCATCTTCAACGTGAGCCACTGCCTTGTTTGGGATGGGATGAGTGGAAAAGGACACGGCCAGTCATTTGGGACAATGGGACAGTCCCAGTCATAATTCACGGTTAATGGAGCGGCGAAGTTCTTGATCCGATCCACGGGCGAGGGATGAGTGGTTGTGAAAAACAGTTCAGTTCGTAAAAGTTTGATGGCGAATTGCAGAGCTTTATATCCTTTTTAAAAGACATAAAAAGTGCACTCTTTTTATAGCAAACCGGAAGTAGAAAATAAACGAATCGGTAAACCATTCTTTAAAATACGCTAATTGTTAGTCACAATGTCAGCATAATCAATCTATGAATCCGTTTAATTTAATACCACTTGGTCAACCATGAAAAGCTGGAAATGCTCGAAGAAGCACTCTTTGATCTGGACGAATATGAGATTGCAAAGGAAGCCTCAGAGAATGCAGTTGAAATAATTAAATGAGCGACAACAATGCAATTGCCGTTTGCCAATCGGATTTATTCAGGTCAACACCAAAGTCAGTGTATTATTGACGCTCGTTGGCCGGTAATGTTGTGGTGGTTAACGAGGTAATAGGCAAGGCACACACTCTTGCACACGTTTGATCTATTATGTACAATGGTATGCTGGAAGTACAATATTTGATCTCCATTACATAAGGAAATAATCTCATTAGTCACAGGACACACAGCTTATCTCTAGGAAGTGGAAAACTTTCAATGGAATTGAATGATCAAACGGTTGGAATCATTTATTTAATACTGGCAGAATGTTCTATTTACGCTGTAAGATTATATCAAACGTGCAGGCAAAATTAATTGAATAATTTGCTCAGTTCATACAAATGAACACAATTGATTCTGTTAACAATGCGGTTGGTACGTCAATTATGCAAAGGGGGGGGGGGGGATTATTTCACTCCTGCTGATACCGTAAATTAACAAAATAGCCATCGAAAGTTGCTAAATTCCTCCTAGCAAGTGACCAAATATATCATATTAACAATATGATCCATTCATTCCTTTTCCATATGTTGCAATGGCGACCCGCAAAATATTGCTTCACGCACCATCTAGCGTTGAAAAAGGTCAGCAAAAATCATTCAATTACAATCGAGGGGTGCGAATATAGCACTTATTACAAAGGTAAGAGTTAAATTATTTTCATTAATTACATTGTGTACATTGCTTTAAAATGTATCTGACATGTCACTGTTGTCATCAAATAAAATAAAATGCTGAAATACATTCATGTGAAATATTACACAAATTTTGATTTGGTTTACCCCTTGTGACGATAAACAAATACACTGGTAGCCTTTTTGGCCACAGAGGTGCTTTCATCGCTAAAAATTCGGTTCGCCAGCTAAGCGAAAGAGTGGATCATATTGTTAATATAATATATATGAAGTGACTATGCACGTGGATTCAGAACTGACTGCAATATAATTAAACTGAAGAGAATCTCAATGAATGTGAAAAATGTTCTCTGTCGAGCGCAAACCCGATTAAATGCATAAAAACTGAACGGAAAGGATCTAAAAAGTAACTAGTGAATCATTTGTGGCTCAATGATTGAATTAATTACAGCCATAATTCGCTCGTTGGGGTGCTTTTTAGTTGGGAGTTTACTAATTGCATGACGTTCCAATTAAACTTAGTGACACCGTCAGAACATTGTGTCGAGCTAGCCTTGACATTTCATTGCTGATGTTTCTATAGCATTTAGATAATTGAAAATCATCTACAAAATCTTAGGTAATATCGATTATCAAGATACAGCCATCATTCGCTGGTTGGGACGCAATCTCATCCCATCTGCTGAATGCCATTCGAAAGATGGGAGGATTTTGCAGCTGTCAAACTATATGCAGTGTACAGCAATAATTAACCACAAGTTAACCCTTTCGGTACGACGGTGGGGTCCATGAATAGACCCCTCCTATGATTGGTTATTACAGGGAATATTTAGATATGTATAAGGGCGTAGCCAGGTTTTGAAGTAGGAGGGGGAGGGCATTTTGTATGATGGGGGCTGAAGAACGTCATTCGGCCCAAGGCGAACCAGCCAATGGCTAAAAGCCTTGTAAATAAACGAAAAAAAAAAACTTCGTTAGGCCGAACGCTTTTATACTATTAACAATTAGCTTCTGTTAAACTGCATAAGTATTTTTTAAATTTATATGGTGGCCAGAAAATCCCAATTAGTAATTTGGAGATTTTTCCAGTTGGACGATATGCACTTAAATTAAGCATAAGCCCGAAAGCAATTGAGCTTAAAGGATTACTTGGTTAAAACAAAGACAGCAAAATTTGTCTAAGTATTTACTACCTTGAAAATTCGTATAGAACACTTTACAGAATTTCTATAGAATGGTCGAATACATTTTTTTAAAATCATTACTCATCGCAGAGCTCTTTTAAAAAAACTCCTTTAAAATAAATGTGAGAACCTCCCTCGGGAACCCTTAAAATTTTCTTTAAAACAGTTCAGATATTCTATGCAGAATACTCCTAAAAAAATCATGGAATTCATCTTAAGATTTGTTTCAAATTTTTAATTAGTCTTCTAAGAATTGAGTGAAGCTTTTTTCGTAATTCGCTTCAATTCTCCAAAGAATATTCACGCGATTCACCGCAAAAAAGTTTGGAAATTCTGCTAAGAATTATCTATATTCTTCTCGAAATGGTCTTAGAATTATCCTCGGTATTCACTTAAAATTTTTCTCAAAATGCATTGGAATTATGCTCTCCCCTCTTCAGAATTCACTTGAAATTATTTTTAAAATTACCTTGGAATACACCGTAAATTTAATATTGAACTTTTCTCCGAATTCAATACCCTCGAAATTTTCTTGGAATTATCATCAGTTCTCTCTAGAAGTTCTTCTAAGACCGTATTTGAAAAAATCATTAGATCCCATGCTACGAAGACTAAGAGGCATAGCATGTTTTCACGAACTAAAATAAATAAAAAATTACGTTTGGTTTTTTACTTATACTGGGATTTGGGAGACAAAATTTAAAAAAAAAAAAATCAGTTGAATCCAGCTTAAAATTAAAATGCTAACGAATCCAGCTTAAAATTAATGATTTAAAGCATTGAATCTGCTATTGGTAGAAATTTTAATTTCAGTTTACCATATATCATGTTTAAGAATAACATGACGAAGAGCTACTAGAGGTTTGTCGAGGCAGTAGGAGCGGCTGATCACCGTTCTAGTGCCAGCGCAGCGTGGGACTCTAAATAGAGCTGTGCACGATAGTCCCCTGGCGAGACAAGGGATTGGGGCAGGCCCAACAAGCCGCCCTGTAAAAATATAAAGTTGCAAATACTGAAGAAAGAAATACGGATCGGAAAAAATCGGCACAGACCTACGCGACGAAATAAGGACTACGATTGGAAACTCGGAACATGGAACTGCAAATCGCTCGGCTTCCCGGGCTGCGATAGGTTAATCTATGACGAACTTCACCCACGCAACTTTGAAGTCGTAGCACTGCAGGAACTTTGCTGGACGGGACTAAAGGTATGGAAAAGCGGGTATCGAGCGGCTACTTTCTACCAAAGAACCGGCTTTGTAGTGCTGGGTAAGATGCGCCAACGCGTGATTGGTTGGCAGCCGATCAACGCGAGGATGTGCAAGTTGAGGAAAAAGGGCCGTTTCTTCAACTACAGCATCATCAACGTACACTGCCCACATGAAGGGAGACCCGATGGCGAGAAAGAAGCATTCTATGTGCAGCTGGAGCAAGTGTACGATGGCTGTTCGCAACTTCAAAATCGTCATCGACGACATGGACGCTCAGGTAAGACGTGAGGCAATGTACAGACCGGCAATTGGGCCAAACAGCCTGCATGCCGTATCGAACGACAACGGCCAACGATGCGTGAGCTTTGCAGACTCTCGGGGTATGGTAGTTCGAAGAACCTTTTTCTCCCGCAAGGATATCCGCAAAGCCACCTGGAGATCACCTGACTAACACACACAGAAATCCAAATCGTTCACGTTCTAATCGACGGGAAATTTTTCAGTGCGAACATAGAATCGGACAACTACTTTGTTACAGCATGCATGCGCTCAAAACTCTGGACGGTGCATAATACCCGTCGAAGTCGAACGCCGCGACCCAACATTGAGCAATTACGGGACGCCGGAGTTGCCCAGGACTACGCACAGCAGCTGGAAGTTGCACTACCCACGGAAGAACAGCTAAGCGCAGCTTCTCTTGATGATGGCTGGAGAGACTACCGTTCCGCCATAGGTAGTACTGCTGCAGTGGCACTAGGAACTGTAATCCCGGACCGAAGAAATGACTGGTTTGACGGCGAATGCAAACTGTTAGTAGAGGAGAAGAATGCTGCAACACCGCACCAGATTGAAAATGGAGCTATACAGACAAGCGCGGAACAGTACTCGGTTTTCCGAAGGAAGAAGCGTCAGCAGGAAGACCGAGATCGCGAGGCGATGGAAAATCTGTACCGCGTAAACGACACATGGAAGTTCTACGGAAAGCTAAATAGTTCGCGCAAAGGCTACGTGCCGCAAGCCGATATGTGCATGGACTTGGACGGTAACCTTCTCACGAACGAGTGTGAGGTGATTGAGAGGTGGAAGCAGTACTATGACGAGCACCTCAACGGTGAAGCAGCAGAAAACGAAGGTGGCACGGCAACATACCTTGGAGCACGCGCAGAAGACGACAGGCTACCGGCCCCTGATAGTGTTAGCGTTGTTATGATATGCTTCGTAGATTGGATACTAGCGACACTCACGTCTCTTCTTAAATTCTCAGTTAGACTACTTTCAGGAATAATGCTGGGGAGTAAACATTGGTTCCAATCTAAACCAGAGTAACAGAAGCATGACTGTCGCTATTCCCGGCCACGCCCATCTTTACCATAACTAGGGATAGGGAAGGAAATGTTGATGTAGAACGACAGGCTATTGGCCCCTGATCTTCAAGAAGTTGAGGAGGAGATCGGTCGGCTGAAGAACTACAAAGCAGCTTGTGTAGATCAACTACCTATTAAAATACGGTGGTGAACCACTGGCTAAAGCGCTGCACTGGGTAATTGCCAAGATTTGGGAGGAGGAGATATTACCGGAGGAGTGGATGGAAGATGTCGTATGCCCAATCTACAAAAAGGGCGACAAGTTGGATTGCTGCAAATACCGCGCGATCACACTCTCCCGAATTCTATGCCGCCGCCTGTCACCATTTGCAAGAGAGTTCGTGGGGCAATATCAGGCGGGATTCATGGGTGCCCGCGCTACCACAGACCAAATTTTTGCGATTCGGCAGGTTCTGCAGAAATGCCGCGAATACAACGTGCCAACACATCATTTGTTCATCGATTTTAAATCCGCATACGACACAATCGAGATCAGCTATGGCAGCTTATGCACGAGAACGGATTTCCAGATAAACTGACGCGATTGGTCAGGGGGACGATGAATCGAGTGATGTGCGTTGTTCGAGTATCGGGGACACTCTCTTTGAATCTCGAAGGGGTTACGGCAAGGTGATGGATTTTCGTGTCTGCTATTCAACAGCACGTTAGAAGGTGTGATCAGAGGTGCTGGGATAGACACGAGTGGCACGATATTCAGGAAGTCCATCCAGCATCTTGGCTTTGCCGATGACATTGACATCATGGCACGGAACTTTTTGAGACGTACATCAGACCGAAGGCTGAAGCTAGGCGGATTGGACTTGCCATCAACGCATCAAAGACAAAATACAGTGACAATGTTAGCCTCCCACCCCGAGTTCAGATTGACGGTGACGACATCGAGGTGGTCGATGAGTTCGTGTATTTTGGCTCACTGGTGACCGCTAAAAATGATACCAGCAGAGAAATTCAAAGACGCATTATGGCAGGGAATCATGCCTACCTTGGACTCCGGAGGACGCTCCGCTTGAATAAAATTCGCCGCCGCACGAAGTTGACTGTCTACAAGATGCTGATTAGACCGGTAGTCCTCTACGGCCACGAGACCTGAACTATGCTCGTGGAGGACGGTGTTGCGTACCATCTACGGTGGAGTGCAGGAGGTGAATGAACCACGAATTGCACCAGCTGCTGGGAGAACCATCCATCGTCCACATTGCATTGGGCGACTACGGTGGACTAGGCACGTCGTAAGAATGCCGCACGACGACCCAGTGAAAATGGTTCTAGAAAGCGACCGAACAGGAACAAGAAGAAGAGGCGGGCAAGGTGGATCGACCAAGTAGAAGGCGACCTGCGGACCCTTCGCACACTACGAGGCTGGCGAAGTGTGGCCATGGATCGAGTAGAGTGGAGACGACTTCTTCGGACAGCAGAGTACAACAAGACCTTAGCATGATTGTTAAGGTAATTAACGAGGAAGTAAGTGCTTAACTATCTCTGTTTGTTGATGTTGCTCGCAGTCCTTCGGATCGAGCAGAGAAAATGGTTTTACGAATCACAGATGCACTTATCACAAACAACTTACATTCCGTTTTACTTGGTACAAATAATCCTATTCTCACTTTCGACACTCCTATCGTTGCTTTCTAGGTCCTATGTTATAAACATTAATTTATTAGCTCTAGTGACTATCAAAATTCAAACAAATTCACGGTAAGTAGCACAAAATACCACCGGAACAAATCTACACTAACATTTGAAAAGGGTGTAATTCCAAAATGACCATATCGAGAAAATCACTTCCGAATTTTGATCACCTAAACATTAATCCTATTTCACGACTTTCCATTTTCTGGATGATTTTATAAGCTTGGCATATAACGTAAATGATGGCTTCGGCAGCCATCGACTGTTTTCGGCAACCACAATTTAAACGTTAATTTCGCTGTATTTTCTCGCTAAAACACTTCGCTGAATCTATTTAAACGATTCCTTAGTCTTTCAGGTTCAATCCTAATACATTTTCACGACTGATAAAACCTGTTATGTCAGGTGTTTCTTCAAATGAAACATAAGCACATGAAAATACGGCTGATTTCGAGTTGCCGATAATAGAACAACTGGTTAACACACAGTTTAAATGGAAAGGTTGCCGAAGTAAAATAGGCTGCCGACAATAGTCACACTCACCTCAGAAGTTTGGAGCGCCTTAAAAACGTTTTCAAACCGTTTTGGACAGTTCCGTCGATTAAAATGGATAGAGTAGCTAGCAGCAGATAAATGTAAACAAACAAACACGTCATATGTGTGCGTGACACTGAGGAAATGCTAATAGAAGTGCGGAAACTGCTTAGATTGCCGAGAATACGTAAACTCCCCTAGTTAATAGTGTAATCTATCATCATTCATCACTAGAAACTTAAAAAAATCCTGATGAATGTGGGCGTCTTAGTGGAATACCTGTTTAATGAGAGAGAGAGAATGATTAGTATTTTCCATTTAATTCCACTACTTTATTTGCTTATCCTTGACAGATACGCGTATTTCGTCTACAATGTGCAGACTTCTTCAGTGTCTTGTACTAATACTCGACTAAGTACGTCGAGTCGAGTATTAGTACAAGACACTGAAGAAGTCTGCACATTGTAGACGAAATACGCGTATCTGTCAAGGATAAGCAAATAAAGTAGTGGAATTAAATGGAAAATACCTGAAAATACTAATCCTTCTCTCTCTCATTATATAAAAAAAAGTTTTCTTTGTCGTGAAATTGAGAAGAAAACATCATACGCCCTGATAATTTCTTACATGTTGTTACCACCCGGATCTTCCACCCTTTCAGTGTTCACTCGGCTGTCGACAGAAGCAGACCACTCTCAATATGTGTCACGCGATCGTCTGTTTACTCGGCAGCAACCATTGTGTGGTCCTCCTCATTGTTCTTCATCAGCAGTTCTTTCAGTCGATACGTCGTCGACGTTGGAAAGCAACCGTTTCGTGATGAATGTGTGAGTGCTGACCACGTTTTGCGTCCATTGCTACAATGGAAGCGCTCTGACCTTAATTGGCGAATCTGACATACAAGTAAACCACTGGATGCGGCTCCCACAGATGTATTGTATAGTGAACAAGAATCCTCGGATCTGTAAAGTTAATTCGGTTGAGCCTCATCAAATAAATTAATAATCAAAAAAAAATCTTCCACCCCTTGAACTGCCAACACTGGTGATACGCCGTGGAAGTACACCCTCGGGATTTTTTGTTTGTTTTTCCGCCTTGGTTCTTCTATCACAAATTTTGTGAGAGTGGAATTACGCCCGGAAAAATTGGTCTTCTTTTTGTTCGTTGTTTACACTTGAAATATCAATCGGATGCATTTCAAATGAATCGGGCGTGACTAGATACTACATAATCAGTACGTTTGGCATATTAAAACAATATAATTCGTAGTTCTGCAAGGCAAGGCACAGTAACCAGATGCATCATAGAGTGGAAAGTTGGAAATACGCCATGTAAGAAGAAATGTTTTTGATGATTTGAAATGATATTTTCTTCTAGTTTTTCGTGTTTATAGACAAGTTTGTGAATTGTTCTCTCTATATGTCGCAAAATATGGTTTGTTTACATTTTAGAAATAATTAATTAATTGAAACACATCTGATTAACGGAACTTTGTAACAATTACAACTGCTACTTAAAGGCGGACAATTTCCTTCCTTGACTGGACAAAATGTATCATAAAATACACCCTTTCTTTTTACTGATTCAAGTCAACAATAACAAAACAGCGATGGCTGATCCACCTGTGTGATCAGCTGCATGCGCATGTATACGGTTAGAAAAAAGTACCAACTATTAACTAGTTTGTCTCCTTTTCTCCTTCTAATGTTGTCAAAAAACGGAGGAGCAAAACCACCCAACAGGGGTAGTAAAGTGTGGGAACCCAACGTTGAGTATAATTACTCATTATAGTTACCTCTATGGTATAATCATATTTACCTAATTATGGGTACAACTTACTTACACCTGGGTAGAAAGCTAGTGGAAAATTCCATATGAATTGCACACAATTAAGTGAAAACTACTTTGACCCGCTTTACCTACTTTTGGGTTCCTGCACTATAGTGCCGAGATGAGTGAAAAGAACTTACTTTTAGATACTTTTTTCTTAGCGTGCATTTCATTTGGCTTATCTTCATCTGCCGCCGAGAACTGTCAGTGGACGGACGCGTTCACGGTAGTCACACATTCGCAACTGGGTGCTCACTTCCGCCAACGGTAACCCTTTCGCAACCGGGTG
The DNA here is from genome assembly GCF_037179485.1 of Ochlerotatus camptorhynchus. Lineage (NCBI taxonomy): Eukaryota > Metazoa > Arthropoda > Insecta > Diptera > Culicidae > Ochlerotatus > Ochlerotatus camptorhynchus. The sequence goes on along the minus strand of NW_027040679.1, from coordinate 243,312 downwards.
CTCGCTTTTACCGACGGCAACAGTTGGAATTAATTATAATATGGATATTCTTATGTAATAAAAATTGATTTATCTATATAAATATGATGAGGTTCCTCCTACTACGTAGTGAAACAAGTAATTTCAGGAACGAGAACAGTTTATTAAATAGGTATATTAAGCTTGATGGCTTGAAATGGAACGTCCATCTTTAGCTACATTCATAACAACTGGTTGGTCCAATGAGCTCAAAGACTTGAAGAAGTTTTTCGTATTCACCCAGGTGATCCAGAGTCAAGCTTGAACGTTATCTATTCTCCCGCTTGGAAACAGCACTGTCAGCCATGAATATAACGAACTTCGTACCAGCTTCCATGTTTGCGTTGCCCTTAGCCTGCTTGCAGTCCTTCTGCATGTGCCCTCTTTTTCCACATTGATGGCACTTTACGTTAAACTTGTAAACGCAGTAGACTTCTCCTCTGAATTTTGCATCCGATAACTCTGCTTCGACTCTTCGTTGATCAATCGTGACTTCATCAGCTAAGAATGTCATATCCAGCTCCGGAAGATTCTCTAGCGCCGTCACAAGTGGGTCTTAGGATACCGGTAACGTCAACGATAGGGCTGAACAATACGTGCAATATGTGCAATTGAACAAATGAACAATATGTGCTATTCATCACTGGAATCTATCTCCGTCCTCTCTCCAGCCCGGATTTATACACGTCTCACACTACTGCACAACAGACTATCTTTGAGAGATCTTCGAACGCCGATATCATCATGGCAATGAGTGACTACAACCTTCCGTTTCTGAGTTGGACTTTCGACGAGGACGTGAACGCATCAAGCATTAGCATCAAACGCGTCCACTGAACAGGAACTGACTCTCACGGAACCGATGCTCACTGGACGGCTAATCCAAGTCAATTCACTGTCTTATTTGAATGGAAGACTGCTTGACTTAGCCTTCATCAGTGATCCGGATAACGTTAACCTTCTTGATCCTCCGGTCCCTCTACTGGATATCGATCATCATCATAATCCATTCATCTTACGACTTGATGCCAACTGCAATCCGCCCATGATATCGGACTGTGATTCGGATTCACCTGAATTGGATTTCAGGCACTGCGATTTCTGCTCGTTGAATAATGAACTGTCCACTATCAATTGGCAACAGATTCTGGATGGTGTTTCTGTCAACGCTATTGCGGACCAATTCTACGACAATCTGTATGGAACACTCTATGCGCGAGTTCCTCTCCGGAGGCGTGTTACGAGGTTAACCTCAGTGCAACCCTGGTGGAGCTCTGAGCTACGTAATTTGCGGAACGTATTGCGTAAGTCGCGCAAATGCTATTTCAGTACCAGAACCAACCAGAGCAAAAATAGTCTCCGATTAATCGAAACGAGATACAACGGACTGTTGAAGTCTAGCTATGGGGAGTACGTCCAGCGAACGCAAGCGAATCTGAAGCAGCACCCATCGGCGTTTTGGAAGTTCGTGAAATCAAAACGGTCTGCTGCTAAGGGAAGCTGTTGCTAACTTGTTTGCGAGCTTCTTCCAATCAGTTTACAACACAAATTCACCACCTCTAAATCCTTCAAGTTTCGATCGCATCCACGAGTACAACCTGAATATTCCAACGTTGCGCTTCTCACCGGACAACGTTATGAAAGCCTTGAATGACCTCGATGTTTCTAAAGGCCCTGGGGTAGATGGTATTCCCCCATCTCTGCTCAAATATTGCGCACGCTCACTCGCTTCTCCGATCTCCTGCATATTCAACCGCTCGCTGAGCGAAAGATCATTTCCCAATGTTTTTTTTTTTTTTTTTCCTCTGTTCGGGACCTAACACTACTGCGACCAGTAAATTGATCTATTGTAGTCTATCCCGAGTCCTTAGTTTAGTGCATGTCGTATTACTCCATCACTATTGAGAAATGATGAAGTATTCGATTTTTTTACAGTTGCCACTCTTGCATTTATCGCAAGGATCCGACTCTAATTGAAAGGTCCCGCTATTTATACCCTTCGGAGTGTTGAAACACCCTCCAAAGGCGCGCCCCTTTGTCAGTCAAAATTGAATTCCTCAGCAACAAAATTAAGGTATGACACCGATAATGACCATGCATCAGAACCCTAGTCTTAACCACTTCAAACTAGGGAACAACGAAGAGAAGATTAGGAATCACATAGATGAAGACAACTAACTCATTTTTTTGCCTTGTTTCAAGATCATCCTCGGTAGACAAAGCCGAGTCTTGTCACTATCAACAAGGCATAAAAAGTAACAAGGACTAAGATGTGTTCCTTGGATTACTGAAAAATCCTGTTCCCCTAGTTTGAAGTATTCAGGACTAGGAATCGGTGGTAGATCTTACATCCCGTAACGTACCACGAAAAGGTGATCTACCCACGTTACGGGGTGAATGTTTGGAAGACAGCTTCAATTGTGCCAATCCATAAAGCGGGTAATCGAAACCGAGCTGAAAACTACCGTGGAATATGTTGCATTAGCAAGGTCTTTGAAACCTTAGTGCACAATGCTCTGTACAATGTGGTTCATCCTATAATATCGGAGTTCCAACATGGGTTTGTCCAGCACCGCTCTACTACAAATTTGCTGTGCTACACTAATACTCTGTTTCGAGAGGTTGAAGCCCGACGACAGGTGGACTCCATTTACATCGACTTTTCAAAGCATTTGACACAGTGCCACACGTGTACGCTACCGAAAAATTAAGAGCTATTGGATTCCCTACTTGGTTAGTTGATTGGATTCTCTCTTACTTGACCAACCGCCATTCCTTCGTTTCGATCAATTCTGCACGCTCGAAGGCCTTTGCAATTACTTCGGGAGTACCGCAAGGAAGTGTGCTCGGCCCAATGCTGTTTGTCCTTTTCGTCAATGATCGGTGCTTTACGATTTCTTCATTTAAGTAAATGTTCGCCGACGACCTGAAGATGTTCAGAGTCATCGCGACCGTACTCGACTGCCTCGCCCTGCAAAATGACATAAATGGGCTACTCCTATGGTACCAAGAAAATGGTATGAGTATCAACATAGGAAAATGCAAGGTGATATCGTTTTCCCGTCGGAGCACCACCGTCAACCACCAATACACAATTGGATGCGTGCCATTAGAGCGTGTTACCTCAATTTGTGATCTTGGTGTTACTATTGACTCGAAGTTTCTACGGTTCTTGGATGCATTCGACGCTATACGTGGCAGTTTACAGACATTTTTGCACAAAAATCATTGTTCTGTACTTTGGTACGTAGCATCCTGGAATACGCGGCCTCTGTCTGGACACCTTATCACGCATCGCTGCTCATCAGAGTCGAAAGAATTCAGAAGGTTTTCATTCGATTCGCGCTGCGCAACCTTCCATGGAACGACCCGCTAAATCTGCCTGACTACACTGCACGCTGTATGCTGATTGATTTGGAAACCTTACGCGCTAGGCGCACAAACATTCAGCAACTAGTTATTTTCGACTTACTTCGTGGCAACATTGATTGTCCTCAACTACTACTGGATGTCCCTCTATACGTTCCACCCCGACAGTTGAGGAGCTCACAACTTGTCGCTGTGCCGGCTCACTGGACTGGTTACGGTTTCAACAATCCATTCGAAGCTTGTCTGCGAGCTTTTAACGATACTAACGAGGATTTCGATTTTGTGATTAGCAAAAGTACTTTTAAAAATAGGATTAAGAATATTAGGTTAAGTAGTCTGTTCGATTTTTATTTTTTATCAAAGATGAAGAAACAAATAATAAATAAATATGAATAAAAATGAATCAAGTCTTTGAACTCCAGGAGATGAGCACGTAGCGACGCTTATTCCTTCAGGTGTAGCTTAGAAATCTGCTTCCTGATGAGAGTCTGCTTCCCAGCTGACTTTTTTGCAAACTTGTCCTCGAGGTTCTTCCACATAGCCTTCACGGTAGTTTTGTCCCGAACAAAAGCATTGCCTTCGCTTTATGGTCAATCTCTTGGAATTTCACCGCTTGAGCTGCTTCTGCAGACGTTGTAGGTCTTCACTCGAAACTGCCAGGTGTCATAGTGTTGACCAGCGAATTGTGGAATTCCATGGCTTGAAACTTCCTTTCGTGATTGGCCCATAACCTGTTGAGGAGAGTGACGTTTTTTCGGCCCTATCGTTGACGTTACCGGAATCCGATATCCCTTGGTAAACTTTTCAGAATAACATTTAGAAATTCTCTTGAAATACACCTCTGAGCTGCGTTTTAAATTTGCTCTGAATTTCTGAGCTTTCTTCAAAATTCTCCCAAAACATCCGTAAAATTCTTATCTGCTTTCCATAAGTATTGTTCAACATTCTTTAAAATTCTCATTAGAAATTCCTTGGACATGATCTCAGAAATTTCAGGGATCTCAATCAGTCAGTCTTCAAATTGCTTTCAAAATATCCCTTTACTTTAACCGTGCGCTGACTTATTTCAATTATTTTTTCTCAAATTGCTATTCAGAAATATTGTATTAAAATCCATGTTATTTGATTCTCATGGAAACACTCTTATTTTTTGAAACCATTCTTGGATTTCTGTTCCCTTGTTATTCTCCCTTGGATGCTTTGAATAACATTTTAGATTATTTCCGTGATTGCAATTTTATTTAACTTTCGGATTGTTGTCAGCAGTTGTTGGTGGTGAAGTTTTTCAAGCAATTGTGTGCTTATTCGTACTTTGACTAATTTTCTACTGCTACAAATGCCAAGGAAAAAGACATAGACAGAAGAAAGCAAGTCGAAGATTTAGTTTCACATAGCAAAAAAAAATTAATCCTCTTCTGAATGCCGCAGAAAATATCCATTGAATTCACCTGAATTTATTGTCTGAATTCTCATACAGTTTTTTACAGAACTGTCATGAAATTATCTCTAGTAGTTCTGTTCGAAATTAACGTGAATTGATTTTGACGTTGGATAACGTCTTTCGGCAACATACGGGGGTACAAAATTGAAAACAGTCATTTTGGATGCGTTACGAAAAATTAAAAGATTTTGAACGATAATAACTCAACCGTCTCTCGATTGGAAATATTTCTAGCAATTTGTTTCAAAACTATTGATTTCATTCTGTAAACTATTGAAAAATTGTTAAAAGTAAACCATTGTCTAAAGATGGTGAAAATCGATTGATTTTTTTATATTCTTATACTTTCCCCAACCGAGACATCAGATGCGAGTATCTGACACCTCTGATATTTTCTGTTCTACTATATAAGCGTCCAACAAGGTCGCCCGTTCCATCATTGTCTATCCGATCGTCGACCCAGCAGCAGAGCAGCAGAGCAGCAGTACCAGAGCAGCGGAAGCAGAGCAACGGCAGCAGAGCCTGGGGGCGAAAGGGCAACTACGCCGAGTGCGTTGGTGCCAGTGCTCCGGTATACTGGGCCGCCGTCATGGAATGCCCAGCTGCTGCAGTTCTCAGTCGGTCGTATTCACCGTCTGCTCCACAAGGGCAACTACGCCGAGCGCGTTGCAAAAATTGCCCTTTTCAGGGCCACAACATTATCAAGAAAGAGTTTAACGTACGTATGCGAGTATCTGACACCTCTGATATTTTCTGTTCTACTATATAAGCGTCCAACAAGGTCGCCCGTTTCATCATTGTCAACAACATCAGCCCAACAACTTTCGCAAAATAGTCATTAAGGAATATTCCTAAAATATAATATACACAATTAAGTACAACACATAACAGACGTTATCCAACGCCAACCCTGCGGTCGTATCTAGTATACAACCCTTCCAACTTTTTTACACTATTCCTTGAATGGTTTTTGATTCTCCTCAAAACTATTAAAAAATCATCAATCTAATTTAAAAAAAAAATCAAAATTTTCCAACTCGTAGATGCATCTACAGTACTGGACATAAAAATAATACACCTTGATTTTAAAATCTCTCCATGAAAGTTCATAGAGCTGTGAATTTTCAGTATGTGCATTAAGATGTCTGAAATTTGCAAGCTGATTAATTAAATCAGTGTAAATTGTGAATAGATTCGTCAAGTTTGCATGAATTTGAAGGAATTTTAGTACATCGTTTCTTATTTAAATTGAAATATATCATTTTTAGTCTAAATATTACTCTTGTTACGTTTGCATTAAAAAAATTGACTTTTTTCGGATGGTGATAAAAAAAGCTAAGACAAATAATTTCTTTTAATAAATTTCCCATGGAAGGTAATTACTTAAGCTTACTTGCAAAACAAATTCTACGCCCTTGCGAGCGGCCTTCCGGCAGTTATCTGGAATATTCGCCATGGCGGACGAAAATATGCGTGTAGGCATGTTTTTGAGTTCTTTCTTCGTTTTATTTATCATTTCCTCCTCAGTTTTCGCGACGAAATTGTTGGAGTATATCTTACGCTTCAGATTGGTCCAGAAATTCTCGATGGGACGCAGCTGGGGGACGTTGGGTGGATTCGCCGACTTGGGTACCACATCGATTTTCAGACACTCCATCTCCTCCAACGATCGCTTCGAGTAGTGGGCCGACGCCAGATCCGGCCAGAACACCGCGTCTTCGCCCTTATGGTATTTCTTGATGAACGACGCAACTTTCGGCAGGCATTTCGTACTATAAAGTTCCCCGTTCATGGCCAGTCCGGAGCGAAAGAAGAGCGGCTTAGACATCCCCTTCTCTCTGATTGTCAGCCACAGCAGCACCTTCTTCGGGAAACTTGGTGTGTGAAATGAACTTCACCTCGGAGCTCATTTCCTTCGTGGGGGAAGTAAAATACGAAGTGCCCTGCCAGTCGTTGCCATCCAGGGTGAGGTAGGTCTCGTCGTCCATCACCCATCACCTCCCGGCCAAGCGCACGCAGCAATGTAACCACTTTTCCCTCGGTCTTCCTCTTCAACATCCTTTGGAGCTTCTTGTCGCTCAGGGTTGTCGGCCGTCCGGAACCGGGCTTTCTTTCGATGCTCTGATTGTTGTCTAATAGTGCCAAGATGTTGTAGAAGTCGGAACGGGCGTATCCGGCGTTCACAAAGTGCCGCACGATGTCCGTTTTCGACGCGGCGCGGTGCCGTTCTTTGAACGCGCACGCTTCTGAACGGAGTTGCTTCACTGTTTTTGCCATCACGGTTAGAGTTCGACTGATAGAGCTGTCAAATTTTGTTTGCTGACTCATGGGTTACTGTGATTGATGCTGCATGGGTAGTTTCGGGTGAAGGTTAACCCATGAAAAATCGACAATTTTTGTCCATTTTTTAAATGCAAACGTTAACCCGCTCTTAACTTACTAAAATCCATTAAGACAGCGTTTTTAATGTGTTCGTGTTCAACCTTTAAGCTGGGTTTAGACAGGGCAAGTCAATTGATAAAGTCAGTTGAATTCAACTGACTTGAACGCGAATTGAACGTGTAAACCATGCCATTCAACTGGCCTGATCAACTCACTTAAATTGAAAAAAGTTGACCCAGGCTCAACTTTTTAAGCCAATTTAATTCAATTGAGTTGATCATTTGACTTGCCTAGTCTAAACCCAGCTTTAGTTCTTCTTATATCATAGTTGGAGTTCTTTGAATAGTCGCACCAATTGCAGTTTACATAACTAAAATGAAGCATTTTCCATCAATCAATGACGGATTTCACCCACTTCACAAGCATGTACCGTTTATCTCCAAACAGCAGAAACTGTGTATTTCCCACCATCTAAAATAGTCTCACTAGATAGGGTGTTACCTGTTGTAAATCAAAACAAATTCCAATGCTGTTTAATCAATTGGAAAATCATTCCTCCGTACAACAAATCCGGGCAGGTACATGGTATCATAATTTATTCATTTAATATCGGTTGGCACTTCTACAGCACATCTTCCAGCCAACTACCAGGCCTCCCGCTTTAGCAACAGGAGAAGAAGTTTCCCATGACCAACAATGTGCCGTTGTCGGCGATTTCCCAAAAAGCAAATGTATTCACCCGTTCCACTGCGTCACACTATCCCACAACCTCGTGAACCCGTCCGGAAGCAACACCGACCAACAAACCGTGAGAAATGATGAGATGAATTTATTTGCGTTAATTAATTTGTTTGCGTTTGAACATGACGGGGCCACACCATTAGCTACGTTCTTCTACGTTCAAGGCCTTAAGAAATTCCGATGATGCTTGCCCGCCGAGGTTCAGAGAGAGGGTAAGATGGTTATCCGCAGAGGATGAAACGACATGACGACGCAATGCAATGAATATTTGGCCGGGAGGGAGATAATTAGAGATGCGTCTTCAACAGGAGCAGGACGAGATGGTGGTTTGGATTTAACAAACATCAAAGGGAATTGGCGGAACAAGCACATTTGAATCATTAATAGCTATTGGGAAAGAGATAGAGAGAGAACGTTGATTCGATTGTGCAAATCAGCTGGAAATGATGGACTATCATCCTTTCCGATTGCTCTTTTGGGGGAATGAAACTGGGTCTGGAGGTGACGTGAGTTTAAGATACCGCCACTTCCCTACAAGATACGCTTAATTAGCATTTCACTAATGGGATTTGATGTAAATTATTGATTGGTTTGAGTGCCGGTTCGGTCGGTGGATTGTACAGCGATTATGAATTATAGATTTTGTGTTTATGCTGAGTAGCACTATACGACGGTGCAAAGAAAGGTCGCTCTCAAATTGATGATAGTTACTTGTAGCCGTTGAAGTATCTACTTCTTATACATTGCTAATTTTATTTTCGTCTGCAAGCTATGGAGCTTGCGCTGTTTACGAGTTCCGTGAACATCCAGATTCGTAGTAGCAACACGTCGTAAGTTATCCAAGATACTCTAATGTTTCCACTACTGCAAACTTACATCACTTTTGCCTACCGTACATGGTGCTTCATTTTGGTACAGCTTATCTTGAACGTAATTCTCGCTGTCTCTCTCCTGAAAAATCGAGAATATTTTTTCCGATCTTCTGCACGGCCAATGAGATCAACTCAAATTTTAGTTCAGTTTACCGTAAATCGCAAAAAGTACAGGAACTCAGCGATGCGTAAATGTGCCTCATGTTTTTCTGGTTTTTTCCAGGAAAAAAAATCCCGAATATGAGAAAAGTAAGGATTGTATTCTCGCATTTCTGTTGGTACCACTCCTAGACTGAGTAAATTTTTTGCCAGTTTTCGTTATTTTCAGGTAGATTTTTAAGGTTTTCCTCAGGAAAACATGAGGCAAATTTACTCATCGCTAAGTTCCTGTACTTTTTGCGATTATGTGTCAACTGAACTCAAATTTGGGTTAATCTCATTGGCTGTATACGGTACTAATTCCGATAACATCATAATCAAGGAGCATGTGTGATGATGTTATCGTTCCGGAGATTAGCCGGCCTACGATTGAAAATCTCCTCAATAAAGGAAATCAATCAATCAATCTCCAAATCGTTCCATCAAGAGCAAAGTTGGTAAGTTCAAAAGAACCAACATCAACTTTGAGCAATGATGCCCAACTTCATTTTGGAAGTCGTCAGAAACCTTACAATACATGGGTATTTACGGAATGGAGACGACGTGTAGTGGCCGAAAATAGATGTCAAACCCTAGTGTAGTACCAAAGATGGTGACTTCATGTTTGCGACACTTCACAATATCGGTATTTTTGGAATCAGGTCGACGTGCAACACATTCTTCAGTACAAACCAAGGGGTAGGTCACTCAGTCACAATTTTTGATAAACGGAACAGATAATTTCGCCGGAGCTTTCAACTCACCGATACTGCCATGGTCCTCAACCGGAGCAACGGAAGATGCTGACATCACCACGACTACCGGGTGGTTCGTTTTCTCAAGCACGCTTTCGTCGCTGTTGTTGCTACTGCTACCGCCACTGACGGTTACCTTTGCTCGGTGAATTGTAATTGTAATTGTAATTGTAACGGTTAATTACTGTCCATCTGGACCAATCTCATCATCGTGCGACAGAGGCCAAATATCATCGTTGTGAGTTGATTGGGGAGTACTTTTTGTATTACTTTTTTTCAGGCAAGTTTATCCGGATACGCTACAAATGACTCCTCGCTGTTTGCTGGTGGGTAATACGGTACCAGTTTTGTGCTTGACTCGAGCATCCATCATACAGGATAATAACTTGTTGGTAAGCTCGTCGGAAAACGGAGAAATGTACACCTGGAATCTGATCGAGTATCAAGATGGCTCAAGTTCATACGAACAAGCAGGCTTATCATATGGCAAACTGCGACGATATTCGATTATTTTGCAATGGATAATCCGGATTGGATTTCTGCCTTGCATGTTTTGAGACCGTCTAAGCGTTAGGATGATTTGTGCTGCAAATCATCACTATAGGGACCTTCAAGGTTTCGACGTTAATTGTAAATGAAACTAAGTATTCCGAACCCATCTACAAATCGACGCAGATCCGTTGTCTCAATGCCATCCCGATGAACTGCTGTTCACATAATCAACACACAGTACTGATCGTTTGTGCAAAATATTTTGGCAAATTTACGATGCTAGCATTCCGCATAACATAGATTTTCATGGACCATCCATTAGGAAGGATTCCCCCTTCCTGTATTAAGTGATGTCACAGACAGGCGAAGAACCACTGTCCTGTCCTTCGGCTTTGAAGTTGGTCATGTCAAATCGGGGCGGAAAAACGCAAAAGTATCTTCTGAGAGGTGATTTAGAAGGGTTCATATATATTTGGGCCATCCCGGACATTACTATGGAGCAGATTAAAGTAATTCAGAATGGTTCCTGCAAGTAAGAACCTGTGTAAGCAGATTCCATTAAATATATTTTCCTAAATGATTCGGACAAAAAGAGAAGTAGAAGAAACAATCTAAACCAGTTTGGCGTGGAACTAAACGAATCAACTACCACTAACCAGCATCTCATTGGAGTCCATGAAAGAATCCATATCCATATGGGTATGCTCATCGTCATCTTCACCATCGAAAGACTGTGCGGTGACGTGGACAGTCCCGTCTTGCTGGAGCAGATATTCGCATCTACGTAGTACTTCTCCTGATTTGTTTCTTAGGGGGTGATTTTGGCCAAATTGAACTGTGACTAATTGATTTCCTGTGTCATCCATTCCGTCTATAGTAGCTCCTGGATGGTGAACCGAGTTTTGGGATTCTTGTCCAACAGCGAAACCAACACTCTCCAATACTTCACTGATTGCTTGCAGAATGATCAGTTCGGATTGCAGGTCTTCCTCAACGTCCACGAATGAGTTTTCGAAGAACATCAACACGTACAATATTCTTACCGCTCGCTTTCAGAAAGCAAAACATTTGAACTGTCAAAATACCGAGTTGCCAAACATACACACTTAGAAATAACTACTTTACACGAGACGAAATTCATATTGGATGTAAATCATGGAACGTAAGCAAACCTTTCATGTAAAATTAAGTGTTCTCAAACCGAAACATAATCAATTCGACGAAGAGAACGTTTGATTGAATTGATTTTCTCACTTCTTTCGACTGATTCTTATGTAAAAAGGGCCGCTTACGCACAACAAAAAATACATTTCAATCTTTTATCCAAGAGGATGTCAAAAATTTCAAGTAATTTTTATGGCCACAAAAATAAACAAATTCAGTAAAATCAGCGTAATTTCAGTTCATGCACTGCATTAATGATAATTTTGTCCTTTTTGGAAAGTAAAATTACACCATATCTTCGACACGATTGAAGTGTATCCACTTTGATGTGATCTCAAAATTAATTTTTTTGCTGTGTAGAGTTCTATCAGTTATATTATTTTAAACTAGTTTCAAATACAGCCATTTCATAGCAAAACGATATAGTGGCTCTCAGAATTTCGTAAAAAATTGTTGTTTTGTTCCTTATCGCATTTTTATTTTGTCATGAGGGTGAGCATTTTTATGATATGGTGTTCAAAAAAATCGATTTTATTCAAAAATAACTTTTTCCAAAATTCATAATTTTTTAATCACTTTTTAACCACGATTTCAAAGATCAAAATACCAAATGAAAGGTAATGTAAAATACTAATTGAGACATTGTATTGAAAAACATTGATTGTATTTGTTTTTTATGGTTTTCATGGTTTGTAGATAGAGGCCGCAATTAGAGGTGGGCAATACAGCTCATCTGGCGGAGCGGATCAGACCAGCTCACTAAGGGGATCCGATTCTTTTGAACAGCTCTTCAGCTCTAATTAAAATTATAGCAATTTTGACACAAATTCAAATCGGAAAATAAATAAGTGGTTTTAGTGACCCTAAACCAATGGAGCTATATAAGCCTTAAACTACATAACATCGTAGAAGTATTCGAAACCAATAAATCTGTAGTTTACAACATGGTTCTACTTTTCAGTTAAATGCAGAAAAAAGTTCTGATTTTTACCATCGCGTAAAATCACACCTCGTTTAATATTGAGCTATAATTAGCATAAAGAACGATATGGTCTACAAGCTTGTATACAACATGCCAGATTTAAATGTATTTACATGAAATATCGTGTTAAATTACGCCAAATCTAGCGTTATTTTCGTGTGCGCTATATATTACAGACATTTACATGAAATTTTCGTACGGTGTAACGCAACAACTGAGCAACCACCGCGTAAAATAAAATGCGCGCACAATGTACAACATATCAGCTAATAATGTATGCCAGAGACCTACATACACCTATATCACACGCGATGATATGATTGACATCGTGTCACACGATCTTACGCCTTTTCTCATGGTATGCAATTCAGTCTACATACAGATTTTATTGCTGATGTGAACTCTCCAGCAGAACTATTCTCAATATTCTCGACTTCAGCTCCTGATTATCAGCTCAGATCCGGATCTGGAGCTGAATCGTGAAGAATCGAGAGAAGAGCTGGAAGGCTCCGACGGATCCGAGAGCTGTCATCCTAAACAGATCCCAGCTCCCGATTATTCAGATCCGGAGCATGATGCTTTTGTGTTGATCTTCCGATCCCCCAGCGAACGATGGGAGGAGAGTTGAGAGCACTTATGCTGGAGTAATAGCATCAGCAATAAGAGCCGGGTACGTAAATACATTGGATTCTACCAGTAGAAATTTAACATCGTGTAACACATTTACATATATCTCTCTTTCATATAGCCACTTGCAAGATTGCTTTTACCGTGTATGCTATCGATCAGAAGGCACATGTTGTGTAAGGCACGCATCTTGGTTTAAGCGATGGCTGGTCAATGCGTAAGTAGAGTAAAGAGTTGAATCGGGTGTTTAGAACAGCTCGGGAGCGGATCACACATCTCTAGCCGCAATATTTTTTTTTATTTTTCGTTGTTAATTTAAGCTTTTTTACACGTTATATCACATAATCAACGAATTGAGTTTTTGTTGTTTTTGAGTTATATTTATTTATAAGTTATCAAGTTTTGGGTTTTCGCTCACTCCTATGCAACTAGACTACCATGTGTCTCCATCGATTTATATCAACTGTAATATGGTCACGACGCATAGGAGTACTGTATGTAAAGGAAACCACTCATTGTTGCAGGCACAACCATTAGACAGTGAACTGTCCACCTCGTACGATTTGATCAAGTACAACACCTGATTTTGATCTCACTGCGTCCTAGCAAGAAGAACGGTTGACTTGTTTCGCGCTCCGTTAATTTGGAAGTTTTCTCGCTATTATCTGACGTAAATAATCAGTTTTTTCTCGCTTAGTGATTCCTGGCATAATTCCCGATAAATTTATCAAAAAGTGAGTTTTTTTTCTGAGAAGAAAGTGTGTTTTCGGCATCATCGGAAGGAAAATTGTTTTTGCGATTGCCAATTCGCCAACCATTTTGCGCACCATCGGTGCGTGGTCACGCATACCTGTGCACACGGATCATCGTCATCGAGTGTCAGCATCTGCCACCACATTCAAACCGCTCATCCATCTCGTGTGTTCAGCTGAGTGCCGAGCTTCATACAAGCACACACCAACGAAGACCGCCCGCACACGCGGATCGAAGATCATCAAAGCTGCGCGTCGCTCCGCTGCTGCTGTGTAAACGCTCGGTGGTAGTAGTATAGGATTATCAGATAAGTTTTTGTTCTTGTTTCTTTCTCTCTCCCATCAGTTAAATTTTAAGTTTGTGTTTCTGTGTTTGTATTTTTTTCTCGTGTATTGTGTCCGAGTAATTTTGATTATCGTTGCAGTGGTAGAGCGTTTTTCGCTCCCACTAGTACGGCAAAATGGACATTTTGTCGGAAGACGAAATGGACGTTTTGTCGGAAGATGACACCACTTTGCCACGCGATAGCAAGAAGGGTCGAAAACGTCTGTCATCCCAGAAATCAGATGATGTCATCCCTGGTTCGTCATCTCAGTCTGGTAATGGGCAGGGACAGATAAGCCCCCGATCGCGAGCCTACCCAGAAGACTCGACTGGCCCATGGGTTGTTTACTTTCAGCCCAAAAAGAAACCTTTGAATGTAATGCAAATTACTAATGATCTGACGAAGCGGTTCTCGGCCGTGACCGAAATCTCGAAGGTGAGGTACAATAAACTTCGCGTTGTCGTCTCTAACCTGAAACAAGCTAACGAGATTGCTGCCTCCCAGCTCTTTACACTCGAGTATAGAGTGTACATCCCAGCTCGTAATGTGGAGATCGAAGGTGTGGTCACCGAAGCGAGTCTGATCCCCGAGATCTTGGCGAAGCAAGCGGTTGGCCGTTTCAAAAACCCCTTGCTTCCCACGGTTGAGATACTGGAAGTCCAGAAGCTGAACTCAGTATCTTTCAGCGAGGGTAAAAAGAGCTTTACCCCCACAGACTCGTTTCGAGTGACCTTTTCTGGTTCAGCCCTTCCTCACTACATCGAGTTGGGAAAACTTCGGCTACCTGTGCGTTTGTTTGTTCCTCGGGTCATGAACTGCCAAAACTGCAAACAGTTGGGACATACGGCCTCTCACTGTGGCAGCAAGGCACGCTGTTCTAAATGCGGGGAGAAGCACGAGGATGGCGCCTGCACAGTCACTGCACCAAAATGCGTGTACTGTAAGGGAACTCCTCATGGTCTCTCATCGTGCCCGGCGTACAAACAACGCGGGGAGAAACTAGAACGCTCTCTTAAGGAGCGTTCCAGGCAGTCTTTTGCAGCAATGCTAAAAACAGCCACACCATCAACCAACGACAAAAATCCCTTTGCTGTTTTGTCTGATGACGAGTCTGACTCTGACTTGGCTGAGGAGGGAGTTTCTTTCAGTTTTCCGGAAGGTTCTGCACGGAAACGAAAACGCATCCGTTCGCGGAAAGTTGCAGATAAGGAACCCCAAATCAGCTTGCCCAAATCAAGGAGTGATGGAAAAAAGGAAGTTTCAACTCCTCCTGGTTTCCGCAGAACTGACTATAACCAGAACTTTCCATCTCTCCCGGGGACATCAAAAACCCCTGATGGCCCATTTTTAAGAACAGAAGCCCCTTCTTCATCCGGGTTGTTCTCATTTGATAAAATTGTGGACGATATTCTCAAGTACCTCAATATTTCTGATCCTCTCAAAAGCATTGTTCTGGCAATGCTTCCTTCTGTGAAGACCCTCTTGAAGCAATTGACATTGAAGTGGCCCCTCATTGCAGCAATCATTTCCTTCGATGGATAATTTTCCAAATGAGGTCGGGGATTTGATCACTGTTCTACAGTGGAATTGTCGAAGTCTCATTCCTAAATTAGATTCTTTTAAGTTTTTAATTCACAATAATGATTGTGATGCATTTGCTGTTTGTGAAACTTGGCTCTCTTCAGATATCGATCTTCCTTTTTATGATTTTAACATTATTCGACTGGATCGTGAGGATTCGCGTGGAAGAGGGGTACTTTTGGGGATCAAAAAGTGCCATTCCTTCTATAGAGTGAATCTTCCACAATTTCCAGGTATTGAAGTTGTTGCATGTCAGGCTATTATTAAAGGTAAGAGCCTTTGTATTGCTTCTGTTTATATTCCTCCTAGAGCCGTTGTTAATCGCAAACAACTTTCAGATATCTGTTCGGTACTTCCTGCTCCACGGTTGATTATGGGAGATTTGAATTCCCACGGTACAGGCTGGGGGGAACTGCATGATGACAACCGTTCTACTTTGATATATGACCTCTGCGACAGCTTTAATATGACAATTCTTAACAATGGAGAAGTAACACGTTTGGCTGGCCCATCCTCGAATGGAAGTAGATTAGACCTCACACTTTGCTCTAACTCATTATCGTTGGATTGCACGTGGAATGTGATCCAAGATCCCCACGGTAGTGATCACTTGCCGATCAAAGTTTCAGTTGCCAGTGGGTTCAATCCGTCGGAACCCGTTAACGTCGCGTACGATCTTACCCGTAATATCGATTGGACAAAGTTCAAGAATGTGATAGAAGATGCCCTAACGTCGGTAGAAGGGCTTCCACCGTTGGAGGAATATAACTTCCTCTCCAATCTGATCTTGGACAGCGCGCTTCAAGCTCAAACTCGGCCGGTTCCAGGAACGTCTTTCCGTAGGAAACCTCCTTCCCCTTGGTGGGACCAGCAATGCACTGAGGTTTATCGTAAAAAGTCCGACGCGTTTAAGCTTTTCCGGAAACGTGGAACACCCGTACATTTCGAAGCGTACTCGGCTCTTGAACGCGAACTCAAGAGCCTCATCAAAGCCAAGAAACGCGGATACTGGCGGCAATTCGTGGACGGATTATCGCGCGAAACGTCGATGAATACGCTTTGGAATGCGGCGCGAAGGATGCGTAACCGGTCTTCAAACAACGAGAGCGAGGAGTACTCCGATAGTTGGATTCTCAAGTTCGCGCGAAAAGTATGTCCTGATTCTGTGCCGGCACAGATGATTCCTCGCGAAACGACGAATTCGGTAGACGAGATCAGCCAGCCTTTTTCAATGCTGGAGCTCTCACTCGCGCTCCTTTCGTGTGGCAATTCGGCTCCGGGGGCTGATAGAATCAAGTTCAACTTGTTGAAGAACCTCCCAGACGTCGCTAAGAGGCGCATGTTGAACTTGTTTGGTCAGTTCCTGGAGCTTAATATTGTTCCGGATGATTGGAGGCGGGTGAGAGTTATAGCCATTAAAAAGCCTGGAAAACCCGCGTCAGATCACAACTCGTATCGTCCCATTGCGATGCTATCGTGTATTCGAAAATTGTTGGAGAAAATGATCCTTTTTCGCCTGGACAAATGGGTTGAGTTGAACCACCTACTCTCAGATACTCAATTTGGTTTCCGTAGGGGCAAGGGAACGAACGACTGTCTCGCGTTGCTTTCCACTGAAATTCAGTTGGCTTTTGCTAATAAAGAGCAAATGGCTTCTGTCTTCTTGGATATTAAGGGGGCTTTTGATTCAGTATCGGTTGAAGTCCTTTCAGACAAACTCCACGCTTGTGGCCTTTCTCCATTAATTAATAACTTTTTGTACAATTTGCTGTCAGAGAAACATATGAGCTTTTCTCATGGAAACTCTACAGCTTCACGATTTAGCTACATGGGTCTCCCCCAGGGCTCATGTTTAAGCCCCCTTCTGTATAATTTCTACGTCAGAGAAATTGACAATTGTCTAAGGGACAACTGCACGTTGAGACAACTTGCAGATGACGGAGTAGTGTCTATGACAGGACCCAGAGAGGCCGACCTGCAAGGACCCTTACAGGATACCTTAGACAATTTGTCTACTTGGGCTATCCAGCTAGGTATCGAATTCTCCACGGAGAAAACTGAGTTGGTCGTTTTTTCTAGGAAGCATAGCCCAGCACAACCAAAGCTTCAACTTTTGGGTAAACCGATCACTCATTCTATGTCCTTCAAATATCTTGGGGTCTGGTTCGATTCAAAATGCACCTGGGGTGGGGAGCCCATCCGCAAGATCTTCTAACGTTGTACCGGACAACGATTTTATCGGTTTTAGAGTACGGTAGTTTTTGTTTCCAGTCGGCGGCTAAAACTCACATCATCAAACTGGAACGGATCCAGTATCGCTGTCTTCGTATCGCGTTAGGATGCATGCACTCGACTCATACGATGAGTCTCGAAGTGTTAGCGGGCATGTTGCCACTCTCTGATCGGTTTTCGGAATTATCCCTCAGGCCGTTGTGAAATTATGAACCCACTGGTGATTGCAAACTTTGAGAAGCTTCTTGAGCTAAACCCTCAAACTCGTTTTATGTCATTATACTACGTGTACATAACACAGGATGTCAGCCCTTCGCAGCATAATCCCTATCGTGTTTGCTTCTATGACTTCGACAGTTCTGTTCATTTTGATTTATCAATGACGCAAGAGATTCGCGGAATCCCAGAGCATCATCGTTCCATGATTGCTCCGTCAATTTTCGCTGCAAAGTTTGGCCAAGTTGATTCCGCAAGATCGTTCTTCACAGATGGATCACTAATAGAGGCGTCCGCTGGTTTTGGTATTTATAACGAATTTCATAGCGCCTCTCGAATGCTTCATGCTCCTTGTTCCGTATATGTTGCTGAACTGGCGGCAATACATTATACGATAGAAACGATCGCCTCACTTGCACCAGATCATTATTTTATTTTTACGGATAGTCTCAGTTCTGTCGAGGCTATTCGCTCCATGAGGCCGGTAAAGCACTCCTCGTATTTTCTCATGAAAATACGAGAGCTTCTAAGTGCTTTATCTTTAAGATCTTTTGTCATCACCTTTGCATGGGTCCCATCTCATTGCTCGATTCCGGGCAATGAGATGGCTGACTCACTTGCTAAGGTGGGCGCTATGGAAGGCGATATTTACGATCGACAAATCGCCTACGACGAATTTTTCTTCATTTATCGTCAACAGTCACTCGCCAGCTGGCAAAATAAATGGAGTGAAGGGAGTTTGGGACGATGGTTGTATTCAATTATTCCTAAGGTGTCGAAGTGTCCTTGGTTCAAAGGTTTGGAGGTGGGTCGAGACTTCATTCGTGTGATGTCTCGCCTCATGTCCAATCACTATTCACTAAGCGCTCACTTGTTCCGTGTTGGGCTGGGGGACAGTAATCTCTGTGAATGTGGACAAGGTTACCAGGACGCAGATCACATTATTTGGTCATGTGCTGAGCACCGTGGAGTCAGATCCGAGTTGTACGATTCCCTTCGGGCTCGAGGTAGACAACCTAATGTTCCAGTTCGGGATATTTTGGCTAGACGCGATCTGGAGTTTATGCAACTCATATATGTTTTCTTGAAGAATATTAACCATAGATTGTAAGTTTGATTAACCTTGTGTTTAGTTTGTGTTTTGTTTGTGTGTGTGTATTTTTTTTTTGTAGATTTGTTTCTGTAATAATTGTATAATTACAGAGTTGATATAACGTCGATAGGATTAAGTATATCTTTTAGAAATAGTGAAATTTTTGAATCATAAATCATATTCCAAATCTCCTTTTCCCTCTCCCGATCCAAACAATTGTCATCCACTAACCTCGAGAAGACCGCGAGTAATCGGTTCCAATCCTTTAATTTTAGATTTAAGACATTTATAATGTATAAAGAAAATGATAACTTCGAATGAGCCTGTACAAATAAAGTAATTAACAAAAAAAAAAAAAACACCTGATTTTATTAAATTTACCATTGTATGAAGGGCCAAAAATGGAGGACGAACCTGTAGGAAGAGACACTTACGCTTAGTCCGCGGGATCAAAGAGAATCTTCTTCCAACAATCCAAATCCTACAACCCAGTAATGTACAAGCCATCGCCCACCAGGTCCCAATGAGTGGGGAAGAAGACACCGTCCCATACCCAGCATATAATATGTCATATAATAATGGAATGAATGTTAAGAGAACAACAAAGGAAAGATCTTACCCGATACATTGCAAAGGAATCCATAACTTCACACCGATTTCGAAGAGCTCCCACAGATTAAAGGACGATTTATATCCTTCTGCAGTTAAACATGAACTATCGTCTCACCCAACTGCGGAACACGTTCAAAAGCTTTTTTGGTACACTTTCGATCGAAAACACTTAACTTTTTTCAAAAAATAGTTGCGAACGAACCAACATCATAAACTGAAATTAAAATTATCACTCGTGATGCCACAAATTTCTGGTCCGGGAGAAAAAATCAAACAACGGAGATAGCGCCAAATCTTCTGATGCTTGCAAACACGATGAATCATGTTTTATTTCTCGATTCTAAAACTTCTCGGAAAGCGAGAAAACTACCAATCACACACGTATAACCCTCCAGGAGGTGCCAGCGCTAATCCGGCAAATGCAGCCAAAAACTATGAAACCGAACGCACGCGCAAAACAGAGAGCAAACTTTAAACATCACCGTATCAGAAAGGGTTCGAAACTACACTGGTCAGGACGCATAGGAGTATTGAGCGAAAACCCAAAACTCAATAATTAAAAAAAAAATGTAACTGTAAATCGAAAAAAAAATCACATTGTTAATTTTGTGATATAATGTTTAAAAAAGCATAAATTTTCAAGGAAAAATATAACAACTAATTGCGACCTTCAACCAACAATCAATACGAAACTAACGATTTTAAATTGGCTCACTACTTGACTAGCCTATTGGTCCCAAGCAAACGATTAACGTATCCCATTCTAGTCAAAATTCTAGTACTACGCAATGTTTGTTTTCTTTCGTTATGAAAAAGTTTGACAGATAAAATGAGAGGTTATTGTTTTTTCCTATGTTTCGAGGGGTGAATCGATTAGCTTGGGACCAAAGGGAGTACCAGAGCTGAGCCAAAAAGTTGACCACGTTTTTTCGGGACCTTCTAGTCTTAGAGTTACCTCTATGCTATAACTACAAACCTTGAAAAGCAGAAGAAAAAAAAAAAAAACAAATACACAATCAATGTTTTTCAATTAAAAATCTAATTTTTCCAAACATCATTTTAATTTCTTTTCATTTGATATTTTGATCTTTGTAATCAGTCTTGTGATTCAAAATTTAAACAGTTTTGAAAAAGTCATTTAAAAAAAATTAATTTTTTGGACCACCCTTACATGGAAATAGTCATCCTAATTACAAAATCAAAAAATTGGGTCTAATATTTCGCGATAAGGAACATAGCTGAAATTCTTAGAACCAATATGGAATGGCTGAATATATATAGGGTATACGTCCCTAACCTCGGTCTAATATGCAGCCATAGATTACGTTTTTAATCATAACTCATCAATTAATTTACCTGCAAACGATATTCTACTGCTAAATGGTATGCTTAGATATGCTTATCATGTCGTTTGCTATCAGGAACCGCAAAAAGTTGAAAAACTTACTTTTTTTAAGACAAAAACTCACCAGGGAAATGTATGTAATATCGGTCTATTGTCCCCAAATTGGGTCTATTTATGGATGCAACTTCGTCCTATCCTGTTTGATTCTCAAAAAAAACGCTCTTGGTAACGTTTTCTTATGTATTTTTTTTTATCACTATCACTGTTAACTTAATACTCTTCATTCCTCAAAACATTTCTTAGAGAAAATTTTACGAAAACTACATTAAATCACTCAAGTTAAAAATTAAAAATTAAAAATTTCGCTTATCGTCTTTCGACCGCAGAATATCTAAATCAAAACATTGTGATGTTCATTATACAGATTTGGCAGAAAAAATCTCCCTTCCTGTTCGTTCCTTATCATCCAAATGCAAACCACATTGTTGACGTTACTCTTATTGCTATATGCTGTCAAATGAATTTCATGGGCCAAAGTTAGGAACATAGAAAAGAAATGTGTCCCTAAAGTTGGGTCCATGATTTACTTGTGAAAACGTTGTTAAACAATTAAAATAAACATAAAATATTCAAACAGTAACTGTGAGTTTTACGTCTAGTGTGTATTATCAGGTAATTCCATTCAATAAATGCCATAATCAGGCCATTTGATGATCGTCAGTGCAACCTTCCCATCTTAACCTTAGAAGTCATGGCGGCTAAAAACTCCGAACAGAGTGATATTCTCAACCAGTTTTATTACTTACGAGAGCTGAAAATGTATTGAAATGTTGTGATATAAATTGATTTGTGTGTGGTACACATTTATCAATCATCAGTGATCAATATTTTCCTTATTTTTTGTGTAATATTCCTTAATTAATTATTTATTTGCGTGATAGGCCGAATGAAAGGACTAGACCCACATTACATACCGTAACCCTATGTAGTGTAAAATTAAACTTTTTCAATTTGGCAAGCAAACCTTCATGCCAGACACTGTCGAATGATTTTTCAAAGTCTTTAAAAGCAACTACAGTTGAGCAGCCTCCACATTTGTTTGAACGAATTAATTTTTTTTTAATTAGTTCGTTTATTTACTAGGCTCAGTCGTGTGTGACACTTTGCGGAGCCAAAATCAGTAATGTTTGATTTACATTTTAAATAGCAGTATTTATAGGTTAGTATTGGGTACCAATTACTCGTGGCGGGCTCGAGGTTAATGGGTAACAATTTCGATTGGAAGGATCTAGGTAGGAAACTGGTTTCTGAAGCCTCCTGGGAAGGGATAAGTAGCATAGGAACAGAAGGATAATAAGACTGGGACACAATGGTGGGAAATTGTTTGGAAAGGAGGGGATAGTCACTACTACTACTACTACTACTACTACTACTACTACTACTACTACTACTACTACTACTACTACTACTACTACTACTACTACTACTACTACTACTACTACTACTACTACTACTACTACTACTACTACTACTACTACTACTACTACTACTACTACTACTACTACTACTACTACTACTACTACTACTACTACTACTACTACTACTACTACTTCTACTAGGTTGCAAAAAGGAAGCTCTAGGCTTATGTGGAAACATTATAATTTGAGTTTTGGAAGCGTTGGGAGAAATCTCTCGTTTTTGCCATTAAGAAGAGAAAATATCTAAACTTTTCTGCAGTCTGCTGCAAATAACACGAAGACTTCTTACTTTAGCGGAAATGCCAGTGTCATCAGCGAAAAAAGATTTGTGGCAACCCTGAGGCAAATAAGGGAGGTCCGAAGTGAAAATGTTATACAATATAGGCCCAAGAATGCTACCCTGAGAAACTTCTGCTCTAAGAGGTAGTGGATCAGATTTGGAATTTTGATAATTTACCTGCAGAGTTCTGTGAATTTTTCCATTAAGGTGAAATGGCTCTAATGTTGGTCCATGGATCTTAGATTTGGCCCATTGCTAAAAATCTGCTATTTATCAATTTTATCTATATGAACGCGTCATTTGGACGGTACTAATGGATATTCTTAATAGCTATTAAAAATTTAGTCCATTGTTGCAGTTATGTATGGGCACAAATTAGGCACATTTAGGCCGACATTACATCCATTTCCCCTATATAGAAAATGCCACCATCACCTGGAGCTTTTATAATGAAACTTTGTAGTTATATATCTTACTTCGTCCAAATCAGTCCTCCAGGAATCATCAAAAATATTTAACCGAGAGAAAATAGTCAGATAATCCCAAGCAATTCGCAATATTTAGGGCTAGTAAGATCCAAACTGAAATTATGGGAACCCTTGATTATCTTAGAAAGTTTCTGAGTTTTATCCGAATTTAGGCTTTTGGGTTTTGTTCAAAATTTTTGAGAACTTCCAAAAGGGTTTGAATTTTGTTTCATTATTTTCAAAAGTTTTGTTCCTCAGGGCAGAGAATCACTATTTTATTTCTTTTTGTAAATCCCGCCAGATAAATTTCATGGCAAGATCGCGTGTTCTTTGATATTGCCTCCTACGGACATTTTTCAGACGGATCAGAGCAGAAGATCGTCGTCTATTGTAGTTTAATCGAATTCAACCTCGCATGTTGCAGCTTTTGATTCAACTATGTGAGTAGTCAGAGTATTATTATGATCATCTTTGTTTTGCAAAGGAATATGTGGATCGAAGTTATATTCCTTAAATGTTCGATATTGCTCCCAACTAGCTCTATGGTAGTTAAAAGTAGAGCTGTTGGGCTAAGAAATAGTTTCTTTCAGAAGTTACTGCAAGGTGATAAGTACCGAAGTCAGATGGGTAACCAGTTGGCTACAGAGTTGACATGAATCAGTTAAGCCAAAATCAATAGTGGACGGATTTTTTGCTGAATTATTCCAAAAGCGGTGTTTGTATTAAAATTTAATGAATAACTTAGACCTATGAAGGGTAAGCTTGTGATGGTCACGCTTTAGAAAATTGACAAATAGGCAGCTTTTTTTAAATCGAGTGAATTTTCGAAGCGAGTATGACTCGAGATGATTTTCTGAAAGGCGGGGTTGGTATCTTCAAGAATCCTAACCTCCCCAAAATTAAAATACTGAACTGCATTCAAATGCATTCAGCGTCCGTCGTTGGAATGAAGAAGATCTACACGCTTTCGGACTCTTTTCGTGTGACCTTCATCATATCAGTACTACCCGAATACGTTGCGAATGGGATGATCCGACTACCAGTGCGATTGTTTGTACCAATGATCTGCACAAAATGCAAGCGATTAGGGCACATTGCGGTCTTCTGTGGCAACAAGCCACGCTGTGATTAATGTGGGCAGAAACTTACGGAGAGTTCTTGTCGTGCCACCCCAAAATGTCCTTATTGTTTGCAAATTCCGCATGCTCTCGATGATTGTCCAAAGTACAAACAGCAGGGAGAAAATCTCCAGTGGTCTTTGAAGGGCTCGCGCACAGCGTTCCTTCGCGGAAATCCTAAATCAGTCACTCCATCTTCCCGAGTTCCCACGAGTAGCAACCCTTTCGACCTTCTCTCAGTTGATGATCAGGGCTTTGACCCTTATGTTGGTGAGGGAAGTCATTTAGTTTTCAAAGCCCCACCTAGAAAGCGATCAAAAATTACCACGCATCAGCCTCAGGAGCAGGGTTCTGCATTTTCGAAACAAATAAAAGAAAATGGGCTTTCCGCACAATCGCTTCATTTCGAGCAATATCATTTTCGTGCAAGTCATTGTGTTTCTTGCTATCGAGTCACGATGAACACTTCTCCTCCTGTCAAACATGACATGACTATCGCTTTGTTCGTCAAGTGCATCAGTTCATTTCATTTGAAGCAAAGACTTGTTTCAATTGACGCAATTAATGACTCGAAAACTGCTTCCTTCGTTTTTTCAACGTTCACTGCAATTTGGGGCTCATTTGACTTGTCACGCGTCACGTTTTTTTTCCTTGATTTGTTTTCCGTCGATCTTGTTTTCCGTGCTGAGCACCAATGCTACCGACGCCAGAGAGGCAGCTCCCGCACCTGGACCCTACCTATCGACCCATCAACTCATGAACCGGGGACCAACGGCTTTACTTCCCTTTTGAAGGAAGGCGTGATCAGAGATGTTATGCTCCAAAACATCCCGGCGGCGCCGAATGGGATTCAACCCAGGCCTGCTGGGGTGAGAGGCAATCATGCTTACTACTACACCACCGGTGCCGCTAACCACGCGTCACGTTATCAGGCATCAAAATATAGTATCCAGATAGTCAGTATCGGTTGCCGATAGGAATGCCATCCGGATTATATTTAGTAATAAAATGTTATTTTATATTAAATGCAAATTAAATTAACAAGGCCATTCTGGAGTCTAAGATGACGGTCATCAGGCTCAGGAAAAGACACAAACACCCTACAATATGGGTATTTTCCGAACGGGAACAACGCGTAGATGCCGAAATTCGATATCCAATGCCATTTTGGAATCCAATATGGCGGTCTTCGATTGAAAGAAAATAGTGTCAAATATCCTAAAATATGGGTATTTTTGGAACAGAGACGCAGAAAATCAACGCTCGATGCCATTTTGGAATCCAATTTAGGGCCCATTGATTTTTAGAAGTGTCAAATACCCTAAGGAATGGGGACAACGCGTAGATGCCAAAAATCGATGTATGACGTTTCACGAAAAATGTCAAATACCCTAAGAGCTGGGTATTTTCGAAATGGGAATGACGCGTCGATGCCGAAAAACGATATACGACGCCATTTGTAGGGTATTTAACTCTTCTGCAGAAATCGGATTGAATCGGCGTCAGACATCGATTTCCGGCCTCTAGATGTCACCTCGATTTCAAAAATACTCGCATTGAGCGGTATTTGAGAGTATTTTACTCTTTTTATAAATAAGATTTTAAAATGCCGTCAAACATCGGTTTCTAGCCGCTAGACGTTACTGAGATTTCGAAAATACCCACATTGATGGGAATTTGACAGTATTTCCCACATGTTCTGAAACCAGAAATCACCATTTGGTATTGCAAGATGGCGTCTGACATCCATTTCCGGCCTCTACGTGTCATCGTTGTTCTGAAAATACCCATATTTTAGGGTACTTGACACTTTTTCTCAAATCGGAAGCCGTCGCTTCGGATTTTGAAATAGCGATATCGATTTCCGGCTTCTAGACGTTTACTTGATTCTAAAAAAAATATATGTATGGTATTTGATATAATTTCTCACTTTCCTTAAGCAAGAAGCCGCCATCGGATTTTATTTTTAAAGTCTAGACGTCATCTCGATTACAAAAAATATCATTTTGATGGGTATTTAACAGTATTTCCCACTTTTTCTGAAATCAGAAGCCAAAAATGTCGTTGGATATCGATTTCCGGCCTGTACAGGTCACTCCGATTAAAAAAATATCCATATTGATGAGATTTGACAGTATTTCCCATTTTTTTTCTTAAATCGGAAACCACCATTTTGTATGCCGTTTGATATTGATTTTATTCTCTAGACGTCATCCCGTTTTCAGTGATAGTGATAGTGCTGCACCGAATATTCGGCCGCCATAGTATTCGGCCTAATATCAAGCGTTGAACCACAGACAAACAGACATAACACATTGAATATTTCTCCATGTAAAACATCGTTGCTAAAACATTACCGCCATATGTTGAGTACACTGTGGTAGGCAGCACGCTGAACAGATGGCGGTAATGTGTAAACGTAAAACGCAAGGGAATTTACTATGCACGCCACAAGTGACGGTACTACCAGCTACGTTACTTTTCAATTGACCGTTAAATGCTTGTAAGACGAACCCCTTGCGAGTGTTATGTCTGTTTGTCTGTGGTTGAACTAACAAAATCGTTTTGTCGACCACTCATTTGTAAGAAAATGGTTGAATATAAGCGAATCTTCGCATGTAAACACCGAATACCAGGCCAAATACACACTACAAAAAAGACATGTAAATTTCAGTGCCCTGAGACCGACACATGCAAGCGGCCCTTTTGACATAAGAATCAGTTGAAAAGAACGAGAAAATCAATTCAATCACACGCACTTTACGTCTAGTTGCATATTTTTCAGTTTCAGGACACTTAATTTTACATGCCATGTTTGTTTACGTTCTATGATTTAAATCAAAGCTGAATTACGTCTCATGTAAAAATAATAATTTCTAAGTGTGTAGCTCTATTCGGTGCAGCTCTAGTATTTGACAGTATTTTCCACATTTTCTTGAATCAAAAGCCGCCATCTTGGACTCGGCATCGGATATCGATTTCCGGCTTCTAGACGTCACCTCGATTAAAAAAAAAACACACATATTGATGGGTAAACAAACCACCCGTAAATGATAAATTTAACATCCACGTGCACATGCGCTTAAATGAGTGAACAATCAACAAAAGTCAGAAAATCTGCGCGAATCTCGATCGAACAAATTTGCTTTAATACGAAAGTTAGTTCATTTGACAGTGAAATACGAGTCAAGCTTTACCGTTCTTTTGACGGTTTTAATTAACGAGTACCAACGCTCGCAAAACTTAGCATGGACATGGAACGAACATGGACTTTCTCTTACGTGCGGAATGCCTGGCTGGAGATTTCCAGCTGGGTCGCAGAGAATACATTTGATTTATTGAGAATGTTGAAATGCCGAGATGGGTAGTCCCATTAGGATCGAGCTCAAAATCAGAATCGCTGTTTATTGAACATGCTTATCCTATTATACAAATTTGGTTACATTGGTTTATGTGTGGTAGAGTGACACATAATTTGTCCGAAATTGCTCATCCTAGCAAAATTGATAAGTTTACATGTACTTTACTTAAGCGCTTGGCGTTGTCATCCGAAACCTTTCCTACTGCGCGAACGACCTCGGACCACACCGGTAGGGTGGAGAGAGACGAGAGCGCGCTGAAAGTCCAGTATCGAGTGGCTACACATATAGGGGAATTTACGTATTCTCGTCAATCTAAGCATCGTCCGCACTTCTATTAGAATTTTCACAGCGTCACGCACATATATGACGTGTCTGTTTGTTTCAATTCATCTGCTGCTTGCTTCTCCATCCATTCCAATCGACAGAATTCTTCAAAACTGTTTGAAAGCGTTTTTACAACGCTCTAAACTTCTCAGGTGAGTGTGACTATTGTCGTCAACCTTCCCATTAGAACTGCGTGTTAACCAGCTGTTCTATTATCGGCAACTCGAAATCAGCCCCATTTTGTAGTACGTATGCTTCATTTGAAGAAAAATCTGGCATAACAGGATTGCTCGGTCCTACAAATATAATCAGATTGAAGCTGAAAGACTAAAGAATCATTTGGATACATTCAGGGAAGTGTGTTGATGGTAAAACATAGTGAAATTAACGTTTAAATTTTGGTTGCCGAAAACAGTCAATGGGTGCCGAAGCCGACATTTACCCTAGCTCGTTTAGAATTGCATAATTGCATTCTTTTTACCCGGGCGTTGCCTTTGCTGTCCGGGGGTGAATGAATATTTACTGTTTTGGTTGTTTAGTTATGTCAGGGTATGGAATATCATGTTTGTTAATTTGTATTTTACTGCAATAGGGAATGGTATACCACAAAGCCAAAATAGACAGCATGAAAACTGATCGAAAGTGGTTCTGTTGATGTTGAAGGGAATCTGCTCGAAAAGATGACAGAATGACTTTCAATTGAAAGTGATGGTTGACAGCTTCGTCGTCGCTTGACGATTTTCGATTTAAAGTGATTTTTTTTGGGGTCCTGCTCAGGAGGCCTTTCGTATTGAACCTAGAGTCATATTGAAGAAACCAGGAAGTAGCAGCAATGTTGATTTTAGGGAATTTCCGCGGAATATTATTGTTTTAATGATTCCAATGTTGATAACTCTTTTGAAGGAGCTAGCATCTAAATGACCGTTGTTTTTGTCGATCATCAACTTTGACGTTTAAAATTAATAACGATTGAAAGTGAGGTAGTGATTTATCTGTTCGTGTATCGTTGTCTTTCCCGAGCCCCTCCTTTTGTGTTTCGTTGCAGTTGTAAGAAACCATCAGTCGATAGAGATCAAGAGCACTTTTCCATCCCCGCAGTGCATCTCCCATGGTCAATCGTCGAAAACAGTCATTTAACGGCAGTGGAGATACATATTCCGGACAACTTTGAGATTTGTGAAATTGCTTTTGTAAACAAACACGTCAATCGCTGATTGCTCGGGAATAAAAGCTCAATCTTGCAAATAAACTATACCGAATGATAGAGGAGTCATTCCTCTACCTGTTTGAGTGTTTAGTGTACGAGCTTGAGCTTTAATTCGCGTGAAAACGGTGATTGACGTGTTTGTTTACAAAAGCAATTATGCCCTAATCTCGAAGTTCAGCAGATATATCAATCGCGAGTGTTCAAACTAGTATTAAGAAACATTGTAAAAAGTAAAATGAATTTTGGCTCCGTAAAGCGTCCATGTTTGAGCCTTGATAAATAAATTAATTACTCATGAAAAAAAAATTACACCCCGGTTAAGCGTACCTATGATCAATGTTACGGTCGCAATGATAAATGTCCCGAACAAAACAAACCTTGAGTGATGAAATAGTGTGATTGAATATATTAATGTTATTGCCATCGTATGCTTCATGCACCGTGCAATACGCATGAAAACAAAATTACATTACCAGGAGGAAGGAAGAGAGGCACCGGAACTGGTGGAATAGGGAGCCATGAGTTACTATCGTAGCCTTTCGGCAGCTAATTCACTTACCGTTTTATTGCCTAGATTCTTCACCCGGCAGCTGAGGTACGCTGACTTGCCGACCAGAGCCGTCACGTTGTGTGGCGTCGTATCGTCAAAGTACGGTTCGTCCCATTTAACGGACGAACCGATTCCCACGCCGGTTGACTGGGGCACCCCGTTGGCCGTTGGCGATGATGACTGCTGACTACCTCCGGACGCCGCTGCCACGTACGCTTTAAACTGATGGGACGTACTGCTGCCCTCCAGGGGCAGTGATTTATGACCATCGATTGGGTGGTTCTGTTGGATGCCACAACTGGTGAGATCTGTAATAAAATGAAATGCAGATGGAAAGGAAAATTGTATTCAGTATTTTGGACTTGTGTTTTTTATGATTAGAAAACAGCAGGAATTTGTCCAGATCAATTGGTTTTGGATGCACCAGTTTGTAGGTTAATATTGGTTTAACCCTTTGAGGATAACTGATGCATTTCACTGCATGTGTGGTTCATGAGATAATCATTAACACATGAAGGTATGTCTTTCAAAATCAAGCAGAGTTCTAGCAATATCTGTTCCTCCTCAATTTATGCCACAAACCGCTTCGAAAGATTTAAAAAAATATTTTTGCGAAGCAAACTAGCCACCTGAATTCTTAACTTTGTGGGAGATTGAAATGAGGGATGATCCGCAGTAATTGCTGCACTTAGCCGTAAATGTAATGATTGTCCAAAGTTTGATGTTGCATGACTCATCTCTAACAGGATTTTAAACAATATTCCAGGACAATTATGTAGCTTTTAAAACAAATTACACTGAATAAGTTGAAAGCCTTCGCCAAGACGATCCAACCGAAGAAACCCTCAGCAAAGCTCAATCAAGAAAATATCATGAACGCAGGAAAATAATGAACGCCGAAGTATAACATGCACTTAAATTAGTGTTATGCAAGCGAAAAGCATCCGGTCGTGCTAGTCTTCGTCTTCCCCATCTTTTCATAAATGAAATGCTTAAAAAGACAGCGAGACTGTGCAGCACGGTAGATGCAATTTACAAGCTAAAAGATTTCTTCGAGCAAAATGAACGACGATGACGACGACGTTGGTGACAAGCGCACGCGAAAGTGACGACGACGTCGACGACGGCAAGATGGGCGACAGCGACATAAATAATCAGCATAATTTGAAAGGACAGTCCATTGCTTATCTCGGCGATCTCAATGCACCCTCCGGATGGGTTCTAACGGTTTCTGTTAATCCTTCGCTCCGCGGATGGAAGATGGTGCAGGAGGTGGTGGGTTGGGGGCGTGCATTTCGTTGTAATGATGGTTGTACAGCAAGAGTGTTTGCTAGGTCTTGGTCCTTGCTGCCGAGGAGTGCGCAACATAATGTAGTTTTAGCACGCTGGAGATGTAATTCTGTCTCCGAGCAGTGGATGGTTTTCGAATAGT
The DNA here is from genome assembly GCF_037179485.1 of Ochlerotatus camptorhynchus. Taxonomy (NCBI): domain Eukaryota; kingdom Metazoa; phylum Arthropoda; class Insecta; order Diptera; family Culicidae; genus Ochlerotatus; species Ochlerotatus camptorhynchus. The sequence continues at coordinate 211,956 of NW_027040679.1, read as the reverse complement.
TTTATGGAAATTTTTTCATCAAGGTTGAATTCGGGTCGGTTATTCTGCTGTTGGGTGCTGGAGAAGGTGCATTGTGGATGATTAAAATTATAATGTGTTTTAATTTAAAACGAGTTGCTTTTGTTATTTTAATTGATGAGATTACAGAAACCGACTTCAAATAAACTGAATTATGGGTTGTGGTTGGGATGGTGCAAAGTTTCTTTTGAAAGTTTAATAATAGAGGGGTGCAATCTTAACTCACTGACGACTCCTGTTGGATTGGTCGTTAACTTTTTGACACCACTTTGAGGTTTTGACAGACTTTTTTTTTAATGCGTTTATTTTTCCTGGCTCATTTGCCGTAGCTTTGCGGAGCCGATATTCATCGTTTGGGTTACAAAATTACTTAAAACTAACGTTAGTAAAGCGGGAACCGATTACTCGCGGCTATCTCGAGGTTAGGGGTAACAAATTGTAACAAAAGGGTGGCAGGGTAGGGATTGAGAACACAAGGTTTTTTAGAGCAATGTGCTCTTGATCTAGAATTAAGCGACATACTGGAGAAAAAGACAAACATGGGGGTACACCGATGGAGACCTAGCAACTTGAGAGAACACAAGATGACACTAACTACTAAGTCCTCAGATCGATCCGTTTTAAAATAAATTAAATTAAAATGTTCGACATCTCGGCTTGCCAAAATGTCTCTAACGGGCCGCATGGGTTGTTTTCCTCGGGCCCTGAGGGATGCGGATAACTCGGATCTAGCAACACAATGGAGGGTACATGACCAAAGCACGTGGTCGATATCGTGATAGCCACTACCACAAGCGCACAAATTGCTGCCTGCGAGCCCGATTCGGAAGAAATGCGAGTCTAACGAGTAGTGATTGGACATGCGCCTTGATATGACACGTATAAAGTCACGGCTCATGTCCAATCCTTTGAACCATGGCTTGTTCGACACCTGTGGGAGAATAGAATATAACCATCTTCCAAGATCACTCTCATTCCATTTTTGTTGCCAGTTGGTGAGGACGTGCTGACGGGTAATTGAAAAAAAAAATCCGCAAAGGCGATTTGTCGATCAAAAATATCGTTTTCAATAGCGCCCACCTTAGCTAGCGAGTCCGCTTTCTCATTACCCGGAATTGAGCAATGAGATGGGACCCAAACTAAGGTGATAGTATAGGAGCAGTTAGATAAAGTACTCAATTTAGCTCGGATTTCGGTCAGGAAATACGAGGAGTGCTTCATCGGCCTAATTGATCGAATAGCCTCCAACGAGCTAAGGCTATCTGTAAAAATAAAATAGTGATCAGATGGTAGTGAGGCAATTTGCTCTACTGCGTAGAATATGGCTGCTAGTTCCGCAACGTATACGGAACAGGGTTTTTGCAGTTGATATGAGGCGTTATTAAATTCGTTGAAGACTCCAAATCCAGTGGAAGCGTTTATAGTTGACCCATCTATGAAAAAACTCTTATTGTTACTAACATGGTGGTACTTGTTTGCAAAAATTAAGGGAACAACCATCGACCGATGGTGATCTGGTATTCCACGGATTTCTTGCAACATGGTCAGATCAAAATTTACAGAGGAACTATAAGTCTTGGAGACAAACACGAGAGGAATTGAATGAAGAAAGGCCAATCTCCAGCGTCATGAATCTTGTTTGAGGATTTCTGTCGAGCAGCTTCTCAAAGTTTTCTATTAGGGGCTGTCCATAAACTACGTAGACAGTTTAGGGGGGGGGGGGGTTGACAATTATCCACGGCCCATACAAATTTAAAAAAATTTGTATGGACAATTGTCAACGCAGGGGGGTCAAGAATCCCAAATAAACTGTCTACGTAGTTTATGAACAGGCCCTTACCAATGGGTTCATTTCTTCACAACGGATAAGAAACCGGAAGGACAGTTCCGCGAAACGATCTGTCAGTGGGAGAACACCCGCGAGTACTTCGAGGCTCATCGTATGCGTCGAGTGCATACAGCCAAGCGCGATTCGGAGGCAACGGTATTGAACCCGTTGTAGCTTCAAGATATGTGTTTTCGCCGCGGATTGAAAGCAGAAGCTATCGTACTCTAGAACCGACAAGATGGTTGTTCGATACAACCTGATCAGATCTTCCGGGTGTGCTCCCCACCAAGTTCCAGTAATTATACGAAGAAAGTTGATTCTTTGTTGGCATTTTTGTTTCACATACGCAATATGTTTTCCCCGCGTGCTTTTGGAATCGAACCAGACACCTAAATACTTGAAAGATATACTTTGAGTGATTGTTCTACCCTTTAGTTGAAACTGTAACTGTGCAGGATGATGCTTCCTAGAAAAAAACAACCAACTCAGTTTTCTCCGGAGAGAATTCGATACCCAGCTTCATTGCCCAAGTAGATAAATTGTCTAAGGTATCTTGCAATGGTTCTTGCACTGAAAATAAAATTTCGTTTATACAACGAAATCGCTCGTTTGTTCTATGAATTTATTCGTTGTTTTCTGCAACGAAATAGATTTGTACATTGTATGAAGCTAGTTTCGTTAGAACTGCCACACTCGCTATCGCTACACCCAACCAGCGGGCCACAAGTGTTGGTTGTGGAAACCGAAAAATGTGGAGTGTGTTAGTGAGGATGGGTAAAAATAACTTCACCATTGGAAGGAATAAATTTGACAAAAAAATAAAAATAAGCTTCAGACCGGACTCGCCTCATGAACCTTGCAATCGTTAGATCTGTGCTTTATCCATCGCTCTATCTGTGCTATGAGGAATGGTAAAGCTAAAGGCAAATAAGAAGCACTCATGGAACGGTAATTCGATTTCGCTTGCTTTTTCTGCTGCTTGCATGTATTTTTTTTCTCTAACATAAAACCACCGCGACGAGTAATTTGATTTATTGTTGTAGCTTGCATGTATTGGTCAAACCGACAATATTTCTAAAAAAAAATGTCCCATCTCCAACACACAATCAGCACTTTAGCAGACAATAAGCGCAGTTGTTGGTTTGATTGTACGAAGATGTATTTGTATATTATACGAATAAGGCGTAATATTAACATTGCGCCATATGATAGGAAAAACGAATGTTTCTTACCATTTATAAAAGATGTGTTGTATGTACGATATTCATTTTTACGAAACGGTTTTCAGAGAAATAACGAATATACATTTTCAGTGTGCAGGTCCGGTGCACTTGGCCCTATAACGGACACAATCCCGTCATCTGCAAGCTGCCTTAGCGAGCAATTTTCATCAAGACAACCATCAATGTCTTTTACATAAAAAAATATTAAGAAGAGGGCTTAAACATGAACCCTGGGGGAGACCCATGTAACTAATTCGTGAAGTTGTCGAGTTTCCATGAGAGAAGCTCATATATTTCTCAGACAACAAGTTGCTCAAATAGTTGTTCATAATTGGTGAAAGCCCACTATCGTGGAGTTTATCCGAAAGGACATTGATACAAACAGAATCAAAAGCCCCCTTAATGTCCAAGAAAACTGAACCCATTTGCTATTTTTGCTATTTTATATCCAGTTGAATTTCAGTTGAAAGCAACGCAAGACAGTCGCTCGTTCCTTTGCCTCTCCGAAATCCAAATTGCGTATCTGAAAGTAAACAATTCGACTCGACCCATTTGTCTAGACGAAAAAGAATCATTTTCTCCAACAATTTCCGTATACAGGACAGCATCGCGATGGGACGGTACGAGTTGTAATCCGACGCGGGTTTATCGGGTTTTCGAATGGCGATAACTCTTACTTGCCTCCAGTCATCCGGAACAATGTTGTGCTCCACAAATTGATTGAATAAGTTCAACAAGCGTCTCTTCGCGACGTCTGGGAGATTTTTAAGCAAGTTGAACTTGATTCTATCCATTCCTGGAGCTGAGTTGTTACATGAGAGGAGAGCAAGTGAGAATTCCACCATCGAAAAAGGGGAATCTATTTCGTTATTACTCGTCGGACGATCACGAACGTTGGTTTGAACCGACACCGAATCCGGGCATACTTTCCGCGCGAAGCTGAATATCCAACTGTCCGAGTACTCCTTGTCTTCGTTAATCGGTGATGACGCGTTTCGCATTCTCCTGCCGACATTCCAGAGTGTTCTCATGGAAGTCTCTCGCGACAAACCATCGACGAACCGACGCCAGTAACCGCGTTTTTTTGGCTTTAGTCAAGCCCTTAAAGGTTTTCTCAAGGTCGGTGTACCGCTCGAAATCCTCGACCTTACCGTGTTTGCGGAAGCGTTTAAACGCGGTGGACTTCTCGCTGTTCGCGTCGGTGCATTCCTTATCCCACCACGGGGTGGGAGGTCGCTTGCGAACGGAAACACCCGGAAAACGTTTCTTCTGTGCTCGCAGCGCACAATCGATGATGACACGCGCAAGAAAGGAGTACTCGTCCAGCGAAGGAAGTAGGGTAGGATGATGCAAAACGCACCGTTTAAGCAAAATCGTCAATTGCTGGCGTATGGAAGCTAAAATCAAGAAGAAAGTAATGGTGTTTGGTTCATTACCATGTTTTCTACGAAGATCAAGTGATTTCGAACTACAGAACGATGCATTTTCATGATTTTCAAGGTATTTTATAAATTGGTTCCAATATGATAGCGGGGCAAAACGCCTGATTCATGGTGATCTGACGCCTGATGATTATTCCTTTATGTTTCATCAGAAATAAGGTCGCAATAGCGTGTTAAACTGTGATTCATTAAGTAAAACATCTAAAAAATATACGAAAAGTGAATTAGTTCAATTTTTGCGATATATGCTGTTAAAAGCTTAATTTGAAGTCGACGATTTTAACAACTGTATCATATTTTGCACAAAATGCTATTTTTTAAGGGAATCAGTAGGTCAATATATGATTTTATGATCAAGAATCATTCACTTTTTTAAGTTGACCTAGGGTGTTCCTGGAAAAAATATTTTTTTAGCAATAACTTTTTTATTTGAAATTTATCATGAAAGTCATCTTATAAAGACTTTCAAAACTCTTTAAGACGAATGTTTAATAGCTGAATGTGTTGCCTGTATCTATTCTAATAAAAAAGATATACCCAAATATAGTAAAAATATGAACAAATTCAAATTGATTATATACGAGTTTAAAAAATAACATACCTCCAATTTTGTCATATTATTGAGAATAACATACGTTCTTTCAAATGCCGTAAAAAAGCTTTTTTTTGTTTGCCCCAACCAGAAATATTAACATTTGAAACGTGCATATTTTTAGTATAAAAACGTCAATAACTCTTGATCGGCGAAAGATATTGACAAACTTTGTGAAGCAAAAATTTGCGCCTTCTTAAGATCTAAAAGTTATTTGGAGACATCTTTGCTGAGAAATTCGAAATAAGAAAACTAAGAAAATAAAAAAAACTGTTTTTTTTTAAGAGCCACCCTAACTCAATTCAAGAAATTAGAGCTAAATCAGCCAATTTAAGAGATAAAAAAAAAGTTATTTTGCGCAAAGTTGCTTGAAATTAGCTCAGCTATAACTTTGCCCAAGAATGTATACCTTAATTTATTCAAACAAAAAAGTTAGATTTTTGATTTTAATGATAATAGGAACCACCCTAGAATTCATTGTCATAAAAATGAGGGCCTAACTATAAGGAACAACTTTGTAGAAGAGACTTTTAGTCTAAAGTTTCAATTTCAGGCTCAAAACATATCATTCCACCTAAATCTGCATTCTGGACCACTGTGCATTGGCAGCACTAAATTAATAATGCTCCTCGTTGAGTCAGAGATATTGAATATACTGAAGAAGCTATCCACAATATTTTTTCAATTATTCAGCTGCTTTTCTGGCCGAAAAACTGGGACATCTGGGGTTTTAGATGATCCTGGAAGTGACGGAAAGTTCTTGTCATAATTAAAAGGTTTAAAACCCGGTGGAATGGGTTTCGGTGCATTTCCGTTACCTTTTGATTTTTCCAAGGTGGAAGGGTGGTCCGTACGAGTGGCCTTACGAGGCTTTTCGGTGGTGTGTTTTTTTGCTCGTTTTCTCGTATTGCCTTTAAAGACAAACGGACTACGCTCACCGCCCTCTGAGTCAGAGTCTTGATCATCAACTGGCAAAATGGAAAACGTGTTACTGTTTTTTGGTGTGGTCTGAGAAGATGAAGCGGTATTCTTGAAGAGTTCTGCTAGTGTTCTCTTGGAGCGAGCTTGCAGAGACCGCTTAAGTTTTTCTCCCTGCTGTTTATACCTCGGGCAGTCAGTCAGGGTATGCAGGCTTTCCTTGCTGTATACGCATTTTGGAGGAGCACCGCAAGGGCCCTCTATATGTTGCTCGCCACACTGATCGCAGCGTGGTTTGTTCGAGCAGTAGTCCGATGTATGACCAAGTTGTTTACATTTCGAGCAGTTCATTACCCGAGGTACAAACAGACGTACAGGCAGCCGAACCTTGCCAATAGCGACGTAGTGAGGTAACGCTGAACCCGAAAAGGTCACACGAAACGAGTTTGACAAGGAATAAGTTTTTTTTGGAGCCTACTACGGATACTGACTGCATTTGAAGGCAGTCCAATATCTTCACCTTCGGCAGAGCACGGTTTTTAAAGATTCCGAAGGAATCGGGACCCAAGAAATCATCAGTAGTCTAACTCGCTTCGGTGACCACTCCTTCAATTTCTACCTCACTACCGGGTATGTAGACTCGGTATTCCAATGAAAAAAACTCGCATGCAACAATTTGGTTAGCCTGCTTCCGGTCATCAACGGTAACGCGCAGTTTTATTGGTGTTACTTTGAAAATATCGGTAACAGCCGAAAAATGTGTTGTTAGATCCTTAGAGATCCTCGGAATGTTCAAAGGTTTTTGTTTGGGCCGGAAAAAAAACAACCCATGGGCCTTTCGAGGCTTCTGGGCGGTGGAGCGCAGAGATTTTCGGGGGCAATGGTGTGTTGGGTGCAGGAGGACGAGGAGGAGATGGTGGGGGAGAGGGTTGTGGGGATACCTTTTCTTGGGATATGCTCCAGTATTTTTGCTGAGTCAACTGGAACGTCAAGGGTTTCCATTTCCAGAACTTCCTCGAGACTTTCGTGTGAGGTGGAATGAAGAGTTTCGTCGTCTGAGATGGAAAGCGACCATCCCTCGCCTTTATCATTTTCATCCGTTGCGGTTAAATATTGCCGCAATGGTGTTTTTTAATAAACATTTTGCAAATAATTACAGTAATTTCAAATAGTATCACAAATAAAAAAAAAGCTAACAAAAAAAAAAATACATAAAAAATTGATATAGTTTTACTCTACTAAAGAGTAATACGAAAGAAACAAAAAAAAAACCAAGAAAAAAAATATATATGCTAAAAAAATTGTTTGGATCACTCTAACTATACTCTACTTAAAAATAGTACGGGGAAAAAAATCAAGAAAAAAAAATTATAGATATATACTATTTACAAGATTTTGGATCACCCTAATTATGACCCAACCTAATCTAATACTGGACCATGCGGGGAGATGCGATACTGATGAAAACAAAGCGACACGATATACCTATTGCACTGAGGCGGCAGAGACTGGTGAGATGCTATTGTTTCCCCCAACGGCTGTTGGGTCGATAGCCTGATAGCTGGTATGCCTCGGTCACCTCGATAGGCAATTTAACGTGCTTTCGTTGTTGCTATCAATGGGAAAATGTGATGATGCGATGATGATGAATTAAAGCTGAACCGTAATTAAAGCGCTCGGCGTATGATTAACGGCTTCCTCAGTCGCGCACTAGTTGTCCTAACACTATGCCAACTAACTTTGGCGAGAAAAAACCCTCGCATTGGAAAAAACTCAAAAACTCAAATACTAGTGTCGTACAACGAGACCGATGCGACTTGACCGGCTCAGCGTAATATGACAAAATTTTGCTGTGTTAACCGGTAAGTCAACCAAAATGAAATCAAATGGAGTATTCAGAATAAGTTACATCATAACAGAAAATTCTGATTTCAATTTGTTCTCTAGCTTTGCTCGGGTATGTAATGTAATTTTATGTAAAGGGCTTGGTTGTCTAGTCCAACCGTTTTTTTCTAACTGGGCAGAAGACCCTCAGGCCCCTTGACATTACTGAATTTATAGGATCGACTCATTCGCCTTCCAGTCAGTTAAACTTGTACAATGATAATGGAAGGTCACTTCCCACCCCATTCAGTTGATTAATTGCTCAATTTCACATTTTTAACGCCCATGATCAGTCGTTCAAGCGAAATTAATTAGACTCTGTTCGAACACCACGCGATTGATGTGTTCATAAATTACCCTCAAGCAATTCGTGTACGTAAATGGTTGGTTGTGTTTTCTCAAGAGCTTTACAAAGCTTTTCAACTTTTTAGAAAACCTCCTATTTTAGTATTAATTGCTGTTGCATCGTATAACCAACGGCAAAAGAGTTTCAAAACTAAATTCCCATAGAAACCTAATCTTGAATCTTGTAGCGCAAGAGCCAGCTTTCTAATGCCCGGAGCAAACTTTTCATCAAGCTTCCATTGTATCGTGTGATTTTCTCAAAACCACTTCCACGAAAAAGGCACTCCTCAAGTGGCAGTAAACCAAGATACTCTGCAGATTTTTCGGTTCACGAAATCCGCTCAGCACCGCGCACGCATAGAAATCCTACACCCTCTCTCATCAATTTCGAAACAATACGTCTGCCGCTGGATCTACCTGGTTTCCAAACAGGGTTCAGCAAGACGCGCCTTCACACGCACATGTTAGCAACTTAATTATTCATGAAAAACTTTAATTAAAATTATTATTGTATGAGCATATCATCACTGTCGGTTGCTTTCGGTGGCCCATTCAGCCAGTATGAACCGTGGATGAATGCTTATGATATTTGTGTGGGGAACGGCTTTAGTGGAGTGTTTCGAAATTGAGTACAACATCAACTTAGCGAGTTTTGTTGGATCACCACCTGCAGGGTAAATGGTTTATCGTGTTTCTTGTCACACCTTTTGAGGTTTTATTATGTATGAATAGTGAAAATTATAGGAGGATGAATATGATCAAGATCAGGATTGAATTTTTCCTCGAAGAGCCATTAAACGTCACAATGTCGATTTAGGCTTTCAGAAGAAAGTAAACAAAGGCTGAGCAAATGTTTACCGTAATTGATTTTATGTTCCATATTCCTTCGAGTGCATGATAAACTGTGAATACAATTTTCATTCACGTTATAGGCGAGACACGCGCTTAACGGTAAACGATAATTTGAAAATTATTCCAAATGTGTCAGTCACGGTGTTTTCAAAGCAGATTTTTTTTTTCATTTCTACTCTCAGATGGCTTCAGCAAGCCAATAAGGACCAACAATATGCCGCTTACTCTGAAATCAATGTTATCAGCCAGACCACTCACCTGGAAAACATGGCTTGTGATCAAAAGTGGAGCACATATTTTTACTAACGGACCATCGATATGGTGGTGGCTATAAGAGCAAATGTGGGTACATTTATCTCTGAAATTCTTTTAGATTTCTTCCAGCTTGATTGTACCTTCTTGGGGAACGAGCAAACACGTGCAATCGAAAACCGAAAGGTACATCGCTTTTACACCGAGGATTTTTTACTTCCCTTCTGTCCCCATCCACACAAACACGGAGTCCCACACACACAGTTCGAATTTATGCAAATTCAGCCCATTCTTGTGGCTCTATTCAATCAATTTACGTTGGAAACCTGACTGGAATGAACATTTTTGAGCCACAGTAAAATCTCAGGTGCATGTGTGTATGGTGGGGAGGGGACAAACTCGGCATTTGACAATATTTGCAATGAGCAAACGATGCAAATTCAATTTTCTTTATTCACCTCTCCTGTTTGTGCTTGGCAATGGTTTTCGGGATACAATTTAAATAACTTATCAGTAGGGGAGAGTGAACACACTTGATCCCCTGTTTTAATTTGGGATATATTTGAGTGGGAAAAATAAAAAATAAATGATATGGTATTCGCACAGGCCTTTAGAGGAATATGTTTTGTTACTTTCTAAATACTCTAAAGTCTGATGTGTAATTTCTCAAAAGTACGTGTTTTCTTAAAGATATCCAAAAACGCATTTAGAAAAATTGGGAGAGACTTGATTCCTTTTTGATGGCATGTATTTTTGTAAGGGGCCCATGGACATTTTGGAACTAATCCCGAGCTTCTGGCATGAAGTATACATATTCGTAAACGAATGTGTTTCTAAAACTGGCCAGAAAATGCATAAAATTGGTAAACACTTCCCAAGTAACATTTCAAGTTTTATAGGTTGTCCCAGAATGTCTAAGCACGATTAAAAAAAAAACGATAACGTAACTCTAAATTCGATTTTTATTCCGTATTCATGTTCCCTGTAGTATTTTTTTATTTGTTGTTTCATCTTCGATAAAAAATAAAAATCGTACAGACTACTTCACCTAATATTTTTAAAAGTACTTTTGCTAATCACAAAATCGAAATCCTCGTTAGTATCGTTAAAAGCTCGCAGACAAGCGTCGAATGGATTGTTGAAACCGTAACCAGTCCGGTGAGCCGGCACAGCGACAAGTTGTGAGCTCCTCAACTGTAGGGGTGGAACGTATAGAGGGACATCCTGTAGTAGTTGAGGACAATCAATGTTGCCACGAAGTAAGTCGAAAATAACTAGTTGCTGAATGTTTGTGCGCCTAGCACGTAAGGTTTCCAAATGAATCAGCATACAGCGTGCAGTGTAGTCAGGCAGATTTAGCGGGTCGTTCCATGGAAGGTTGTGCAGCGCGAATCGAATGAAAACCTTCTGAATTCTTTCGACTCTGATAATCAGCGATGCGTGATAAGGTGTCCAGACAGAGGCCGCGTATTCCAGGATGCTACGTACCAAAGTACAGGACAATGTTTTTTGTGCAAAAATGTCTGTAAACTGCCACGTATAGCGTCGAATGCATCCAAGAACCGTAGAAGCTTTAGCCGTGACAAGTGCAACATGTTCGTTGAATCTTAACTTCGAGTCAATAGTAACACCAAGGTCACAAATTGAGGTAACACGCTCTAATGACACGGATCCAATTGTGTATTGGTGGTTGACGGTGGTGCTCTGACGGGAAAACGATATCACCTTGCATTTTCCTATGTTGACACTCATACCATTTTCTTGGTACCATAGGAGTAGCCCATTTATGTCATTTTGCAGGGCGAGGCAGTTGAGTACGGTCGCGATGACTCTGAACATCTTCAGGTCGTCGGTGAACATTTGCTTAAATGAAGAAATCTGAAGGCACGGTTCGTTGACGAAAAGGACAAACAGCATTGGGCCGAGCACACTTCCTTGCGGTACTCCCGAAGTAATTGCAAAGGCCTTCGAGCGTGCAGAATTGATCGAAACGAAGGAATGGCGGTCGGTCAAGTAAGAGAGAATCCACTCAACTAACCAAGTAGGGAATCCAATAGCTCTTAATTTTTCGGTAGCGTACACGTGTGGCACTGTGTCAAATGCTTTGAAAAGTCGATGTAAACAGAGTCCACCTGTCGCCGGGCTTCAACCTCTCGAAACAGAGCATTAGTGTAGCACAGCAAATTTGTAGTAGAGCGGTGCTGGACAAACCCATGCTGGAAGTCTGATATTATGGGATGAACCACATTGTACAGAGCATTGTGCACTAAGGTTTCAAAGACCTTGCTAATGCAACAGAGAATTGATATTCCACGGTAGTTTTCAACTCGGTTTCGATTTCCCGCTTTATGGATTGGCACAATTGAAGCTGTCTTCCAAACATTGGGAAATAATCTTTCGCTCAGCGAACGGTTGAATATGCAGGAGATCGGAGAAGCGAGTGAGCGTGCGCAATATTTGAGCAGAGATTGGGGAATATCATCTACTCCAGGGCCTTTAGAAACATCGAGGTCATTCAAGGCTTTCATAACGTCGTCCGGTGAGAAGCGCAACGTTGGGATATTCAGGTTGTACTCGTGGATGCGATCGAAACTTGAAGGATTTAGCGGTGGCGAATTTGTGTTGTAAACTGATTGGAAGAAGCTCGCAAACAAGTTAGCAACATCGACAGGGGAGCTAGCAGCGATCCCGTTAAACTCAACTATGTCCGGAATACGATTATCAGACCGTTGTGATTTCACGAACTTCCAAAACGCCGATGGGTGCTTACAGTTAAACGTAGCAAATCCGAAATCCGATCAGTCGTACGCCAAGTAGTGGATTTTTGATCTCACGCTACTCATTAGCTTCGCAATCCTTCGTAAACTTTGTAATGGAATCCGCGGCCTTTACATGTTTCCGGAAATATGCTTTGGTCAGGGCCCAAAAAAAAAATTCGATTGGCCTGGGCTGGGGACAGTTTGGCAGATTCATTTCCTTGGGTACGAATTGGACCTTGTAGGCTTTATACCAGGCTACCGTCTCCTTGGAGTAATGCACCGACGCCAAATCCGGCCAAAACAGTACTGAGGCGTCGTGTTTTCGGGCATGGGTAAAAGACGCTTGTTTAAACACTCACTCACGTAAACATCGATTGTCATTGTCTCCGTTGTCACAAACGGTTTGGAAAGCATACCACACTTGCAAATGGCTTGCGGCTTGCAGCGAATCTTACATCCCCCGGTTGGGTGTATGATTCATCGTCCATAATCACGCACACCGATTTTCCGCACAGCAATCGGTCGTATAACTTCCAAGCCCTCGGTTTGACGGATGCGGCTTATTTTTCACTCTGCTTTGGCTTCTTCTGCTTCTTATACGTCTTTAGACCCATTCTTGCCTTGGTCGGGCCAAGGTAGTCGGATCGTCCCATTCGCAACGTAGTCGGGTAGTACTGATATGGTGAAGGTCACACGAAAAGATTCCAAAAGCGTGTAGATCTTCGTCGTTCCAACGAGGGACGTTGAATGCATTTGAATGCAGTCCAGTAGGATTGGGCGATCTTCTGTTTGGAAGAATGGTGAGGAGGGGGTCTACAAAGAGTACAAAATATGCTGCGTCAAAAATATGGATGAACCCTTATAGGTTCCTCTGGGGATACATAGTCTGTGATTCCGGAATAGCAAAAAAATATGGTTAATGATCCGTGCCAATCTACATTCGAGATTTTCGACCTGCTAAATAGAAACTGTGCATTCAGCATTATTGACCTCTCGGCTAGATAATAGCAAATCGAGATGGACAACGAATCCAATAAGCTTCACACCATCAACCATTGCCTAATTAACCATCTCACTCCAGGAGTGAAATGAGTACCGGGCGCACATCAATGAATGGTCTATAAGTTGATAGCAACCATCCATGGCATTTAATCAACCAGTGATGACTTTTGACCAATCCAGCATACCTAGAGAAGCTACTGCAAAGTCCACAAGAATTTGGTTTCCACGCCAGAACGAAGGAATGATCTTGGATGAAATCCATATTTTTAAAAATGAAGACAACAATCCCTTCTTTCGAATGCTGAAGGTTTCGGTAATTCATTTGTTTTTTTTTACGTAGAACTACTTCTTTGTCGACTATACTGTGGTGCAAATAAAAAAAAATGTATGGTGAAATAGTGTAAGGTTTTGAATGCATGCAACTTTGTCATTTGTAGATGAAATTAAAATCCAAAGACGCCTAACCAAAGAATATTACTTTACGAACTATACTGCTAGACGGTCTAGCAACGAATGACCTTTTGAGCAAATGCACAACAGCAGCGTTGTTTTATATCTTTCCAGGTTCAAGCAGAACGATGTGCAAACAAGTGGTATTCGATTATGACGACTGGGTTTGGGAAAAAAAGTGTATTTCTTTAAAACATTTCACTGTACATTTGTACATTTTTCAAGAGTTGTTTTATGGAAAATTGTAATAAATGCGTTTACAATTTTCCATAAAACAACTCTTGAAAAATGTAGAAATGTACAGTTATAAAATGTTTTCATGATATACACGTTTTTCCCAAACCCAGTCATCATAATCGAATACCACTTGTTTGCACATCGTTCTGCTTGAACCTGGAAAGATATATAACAACGCTGCTGTTGTGCATTTGCTCAAAAGGTCATTCGTTGCTAGACCGTCAAGCAGTATAGTTCGTTTGTCGTTCGCTTCACTATCGATTTTTTTTTTCTCTAGTCCGTTTCATCGCTACGTTCGCGTCGTGGAAGTGCCGTCATCGACAGGCGCATTGGCAAGTCTAATTGCACTTGCCACCAAACAAAGCATGGCACGCAAGCGTACTACTACTCCTGCATCGGAGGGCCATAGAAAGAAGGCCCAAACGGATACCAGCGCTACTTCGGATGACGCAGCGAATCGGCTGCAACCAATTCTCGGTGCTCGAAGTAGAAAATGGCGGTGGTGACGCCGCTGAAATTGTCAAAAAATCTGCTGAACAGCACAGTGGAGTTTAACACCCACGATTTGCCTTCGATGAGACCATTGAAGGTTGTTCCACGGGGACTGCCGTCGTACAAAGCGGCTGCCGTAAAAGATGAACTGGTGAGGCTTGGATTAAAACCAGAGGCAGTACACCCAATGATTTGCCGGTCTATGCCCAATACCAACTATCGTGACCAACTGTTTCTGGTCCACTTCATGAAGGACTCCACCACCTTTGCTGCGCTGAAGAGCAACATACGTGACCTGTTTCGGGTCATTATCGACTGGGAATTCTACAAACCGCAACACCTTGATGTGACCCAATGCACGAGCTGCCTCTCCTTCGGCCATGGCACGAAAAACTGTCATATGAAACCACGCTGCGACAAGTGTGCTATGGCCCACTCGACAGCGACCTGTGTTCAAGCTGATGACACCGAGCCAAAGTGCGTGAATTGCGGCAGTACTCACCGTACCACTTCTCGGAACTGCCCCAAGCGAACGGAATTCATCAACATCAGGAAGAAGGTGGCAACTAGCAACCAGCCAGGCCGACATCGAAACAAACGCACACCACCAGCCATCACGGATGAACAATACCCGGCAGTCCAGCTTCGTCGCCTGGTCCCCAATCTCCCACCGCTACCCATCAACAATCAAGGAGCCACTCCCTCAGCTCAGCATCGCCTCACTGCCGCAGCAGCCCTGCCAGATCATGTTTCTGCCTCGGCACCCGGACTATCGTATGCTCGTGTTGCCTCTAGCGATTCAGTTGACGAATCTCCTTTCACATCGGAAGAACTAGTAACGCTGGTTGCAGAGGTGATCGTCATCGTGCGAACCTGCAAGACTCGATCTGAACAGCTTCATGCTGCATTTTCACTCGTCACCAAGTATGGACCGTGAAACTATACTAATTGCAAATTGGAACGCTTGCTCGCTGACGAACAAGCATAGAAAGCTACTCGATTTCCTCAACACCAAGGAGGTCGAAATTGCTATTATCACCTAGACGCACTTGAAGCCCGAACTGAACGTATTCCTTCCCGACTTCCGGCTCGTCAGACTTGACCGCACCTGCTCCGGGGGTGGGGGAGTGGCCATCATTGCAAGATGGAACATCAGTTGCCAGCTACTGCCAAGCTTCCAGCTGAAAACAATTGAAGCCATCGAAGTGGAGGTGAGCACATCAGGGCTGAAAAAAATCACTAAAATTCATCAAAGTTCACTATGGATGAAACATTAATTTCATAGTGAATGCTGGTGATTTTTTCAACCCTGGAGCACATCACTTGGCCCAATCACCATCATCGCAGCCTACTACCCCAAGCAAACCAACATCAGGGACGGGTCGTCAGTGGCCCTCCGGAAAGACATCATCAAACTCATCCGGAGGAGCGAAAACTTCATCATCGCTGGCAACCTAAACGCAAAACACCAAGCTTGGGGCAACGGTCGGAACAATCGAAACGGCACCATCCTGAATGAAGACCTGCAAGGGAGCCACTATACCATCTTGGCCCCGGACACTCCCACCTGGTTGAGTTGGTCTGGGGTCCATGCGACCATCGACATCTTCGTAAGGAACATGGGACACAACATCTCGCAACCTGTGGCATTCCAGGAGCTGAGCTCGGACCACTACCCGGTGGTGGCCGAAGTAGGCTTCTCGGCTAATAGATTTCAAGCATCCCGGCGAAACTACCATCGTGTTGAATGGAATCGGTTCCAGCACTGTGTCAACATCACCGTCGACTGCGAAGTACATCCGGACGCCCCTGAAGACGTTGACCGACGCCTGCGATATTCCGAGCCAGGGAACAACACGTGCCAGTATCCAGAAAGGTGAGTAATACTCTGAACCTTGATAGTCCCACTAAAAACTTTATCAGACTCCGTAACACCATGCGTAGGCAGTACCAACGTTCTGGACTGCCTGCCTTGAAGACCCATTGCAACTGTCTAACAAAAATAATCCAAGCCAGGATGATGGACCTCAAGAATGAGGACTTTAGTAACAAAATGAGCTCTCTGCCAGATTGTACAAAGCCCTTTTGGAAGCTAACCAAAATTCTTAAAAATAAGCCAAGACCCATTTCCCCACTTGTGTCGTCGAATCAACCCAATGATTCAGTTGTTCATCTGATAACCCCTGAAGATAAGGCTGATGCTATAGGTCAACATTTCGTCAACTCGCATAATCTCGGATTGAACATGCCTAGTCCATACGATACTGCAGTTGCGGTAAATACAACCAACCTCCATCGAATTCCTTACAACTTTCCTGTGGAATGCAAAATTACGGCTGACGAACTGTTGGCCTATACCAAATAATCTAAAAATATGACGGCCCCGGGTTTCGACCAAATCATGAATTTGGAACTCAAACACCTGAGTTCTAGATTCTTCAACCATCTGGCACTGATTTTTAATCAGTGCCTAAGACTTGGCTACTTCCCCTCGTGCTGGAAGTCAGCTAAAGTCATCCCCATTCCCGGAAACCTGGGAAAGATCTATCCTCTCCTTCAAGTTACCGACCCATCAGTCTTCTTTCGGGGCTATCCAAGCTGTCGAAAGAACAGTCTACCATCGACTTCTGGCATCTGCCGAGGAAAACATGGCATTGTTGGACGTTGAACAATGTTTGGCATGATGGCCTGTGTGAAGTGAAGATAATTAAAAATTACCTCTCGGAAAGGACATTCAGAGTCTCTCTCAATGGCATCACATCGGATGCTTTCCACATCAGTGCGGGTGTCCCACAGGGAAGTATCCTTGGCCCCATCTTTTTCAACCTGTTCACCTCCGATATGCCGGCTCTCCCTGATGGTGGATCGTTGTCACTGTTCGCAGATGACACATCCATCGTCTACAAGGGTAGGGTCATCGGAGCTCTGACCACCAAACTTCAGAGAGGCCTAAATGGCCTGTCAGAATACTTCAACAGCTATGAGATCCGTATCAACGCGGCAAAGACCCAGGCCATCATCTTTCCTCATTTTAAATCACCCAGACTTGTTCCGTCTGAGAATAATAACATCAACTTGAACGGCACAATGGTGGAATGGTCAAAAGAGGTAGTATACCTCGGCCTTACACTCGACAGCAAGCTGCTTTTCAGGGAACACATTGACAAAACAAAAACCAAATGTAACACCCTGATGAGACCCTTATATCCACTCATCAACAGGCGATCCACTCTGTCCCTGAAAAACAAGCTTGCTGTCTATAAGCAAATAATCCTTCCTTTAATAGAATACGGGGTGCCAATCTGGGAGAGTAGTGCAAATTCCCATCACCTCAAATTACGAACGATCCAAAACAAGTTTTTGAGAATGATCCTCAACAGTCCTCCACGAATGAGGAACTCTGAGGTCCATCGCCTGGCTGGTCTTCAGACGCTGGAGTTACGGAGAACAGCTACCGTCCAAAGGTTCAGAGATTGCTGTAGGCAATCCGATCAGCTGATCATTAGGAATCTGGCACGTTAGGTTAAGCTTTAGATTAACTACCGTATGCTTGATAATGTTTGCACCATCGTACAAATAAGGTTACCGTTTCACCTGTGCATACAATGCCTTAGTTTTCTTTGCATGCACGTATCCTATAGCTCATACCGTAGTAGGCTGTGTATTAAAAAAATGATTTACTTAGTTTGACAGTTGCACCCTGACGAAGTGGCAGCGTATTCGTGATTTGTCCCACGCGCAAATGTCGCAAAAAGACATTTCAATCGCCGTGGGAGTGTCCCGGTGGACCGTCAAAAGGGTTTTAGACCGAGGAAAGAAAGGACAACTATCCGCGAACGTGGCCACAGGTCGTCCGAGGTCAGCTCGGGTTCCGAGGGTTATTGCTGCTATCAAAAGGAAGACTCGGGTGAATCCAGTGCGTTCAATAAGGAAAATGGCAAAGGAACACGCGATCAGTGACTTTACGGCACGGAAGATCGTAAAGGAAGGTTGCGGGGCGAAGTCGAGCGTACGGAAAAAAAACTCACATGATTACCAACCGCATCCGGGAGCTACGAGTCGAACGATGCAAGAAAATCTTGAACTTCCTTAAGCGAATAAATCCGTTAATCCTGATCACCGACGAGAGCATGTTTACCGTCGATCCCGTATCAAATTACAGAACCGACCGATATATTAGTTCTCTTCCGGTAAAAGACATGGCCGACTAGCACAAGAACGTGTATCTGACCAAGTATCCTGCTGGTTATGGTGTTTGGATTGGTGGCTTCCGATGGCAAAATAAATGGACCCGGTGTTCATTCCAAAAAGCGACAAGGTCAACATGGAGGTCTACATCGGGATTTTAAGTAAGTATGGTCTTCCGTGGATCAAAGAACAGTACGGTCCGAAGCCAAAGTTGTATTTCAACAAGATGGGGCTCCGTGTCACACCTCGAACCGCACTCAGAAGTGGTTGCAGGAACATCTTCCGTTCCCGCCCCAGCCCCGAGCTTAATCGACTGGATTACTCAACATGGCGCGTCATGAAGGCCAAGGCCTGTTCTAAACGCCACGCAAGCCTCAGACAAACATTGACCCGTACCTGTGGAGAAATGGATCCAGACTACATTATTAGAACCTGCCGTGCATTCCGGAAGCGTGTGGAGGCCGTAATTGCAGCAAGTGGAAACTCGATCGATGATTAACATAGTGTAAGACTCTGAGAAACATACCCCTTTTGAATAAATTAAAAAAACTCGAAAACGAAATTTTTGAGAATTTTTTTAAGTTTGACATTGATCAATGGTGCAAAAATTATCACGCATACGGTAGGTAGCTTATCAAATTTTTAAATTCAATCAAAACACACGGTATTCTGTAAACTAGTCGAAAACACAAATATTAAATTAGAACAGCAAATGTAACAAAGACGAAGAGCCAGGTAGGCTAATCAATTGAAATGTTAAATCAATGTACTATCATAATCAACAGAAATAAACATCATTTTACTACTACTACTGTGCATTTGCTCATTACCGCTCAGAACGGCGTGACACTGGGTCCTGCAGCAAGCAGGAGCAAGTCAGCGGTTAATGTGGTGAAAACATTTATGCGGATTTGCTAGCGCTAGTGTACTAGCACTGTGCAAAAAAGAAGCCAGCATAATGTAAGCAGGGCATCAGCGTCACGAAACCATATTTAGAAACTGACCACTTCTTCGGGCGATCGAAACATGGCCAGGTATGGTCAATGTGGTCCTGGATCCCGCCAAATGACTACCGTTGAAATAGTTTTTTAATTCTAATATGAATTGAGGGGTCAAATGATAAGTTAAATTTGTTTAAGGTCGCAATTAGCCTCATGCTTCATATAAACCGTAGCAAGTTCCGGTCATATTTCCGGAACCAGTTGACCGATTCAAAAAATATGTGCTCCATGTGACTTTAATATCTTTCATTTAGCGGCTGTTGATCGGTAACTGGTACGGTTTATAAAAGGTCTGTGTTCAGGGTGACATCTTTGAAAATGCTCATTGAACTTTTAGTTGATAACAGGTAGTTCGAATTATTAGCACATGAACAAATCACATGGAAATAACGTTTTGTATGACAACTCAACGATCCAATTAAGAAATATCCTCATTTCGCTACCCAAGCACTTCTCCCAAAAATCTAACGAACTCCGAAATACACATCCTTTTTCCGCCCGTCGGATGCATGTGACTCGTTTTCTGCTTTTCTACTGGAGTAGCTTGTTTCCCATACATGTGCTGTAATTTATGGAAAACTAGCGCAATAATTCAAGAACAAACGAAAAAGTTTTCCCAACTACACCGGCTCCCCAAGCAACAATAGTTGGTACGAGCAGTGCAACACAGAAAAGTGCACAGGTAACTCACAAAGGATTTCCTCGGAATCAACGAATCCGACTCCCACACCCGGGCACGTGTTTTACCGTTTTGGTACCGTGTTCACCCTCGCGAAACACGGGATTCGTTCAGGAAAGAAGATCCCCAATTCAAGTTAAATCAGAGCGTGGGCTAAAGTTTTATTTTGGGTTTGGGTGAATTGTGTCTTTTTGAATTCAGATTTGCCTTTCAAGTTGCAATTTGAGGCTTTATTTACTTCATCACACACAAGCTTGATTGATGCAAAAGTTGCTTCGAATTTGGAACTGAGAACGAACAAAATGTATTTTCTTCGAAAAATCCATCTCGTTTTCTTTCACGGCGAGGGTAATCGATACCACGAAGCGATAGCAATTTCGTTCTGCTTATCGAGTTTGAATTTGGATATGTCAAATTGCAAATCCACACAAATTTTGAACGAAAATGCTTTTAGAACACTTCCACTGAAAATAATCAACCAAAACTCAATAGAACGTCGAAACTAGTATCCAAGGGGACTGGTGTTGCTCCCCAGTAAATATGCTAATAATTAAAGTAATTAAAGTGCTGAACCCTCCGAAGCACTCCCAGCAAAAACCAATTAAAAATGCAATTTGATTCTCAGCAGGCACCTCCCTCTCATACCTCCGGTGAAGAAGTATCATCTTCATCCAATTTAATTTGGATAGCTCATCTGCTCGCTTTGTGACCCGTTTGCTCTCGCTGTCACTCGCATGCAAAGGCACACTTCTACACACGCCCAAACCCTCTCTGGAGTATGTCACGGTGTCGCCGACGACGACGACGACGATGACGACAACAACGCGAAAGACGGTAATAGAGTGTACTGGAACTAATTGGAATATGTATGTGAATTGGGTACAGTGCGGTGCCCTGGGAAGTGGTAGCAGCAGCATCAGCAGGAATACGAGACTCTCAATGTTTTGTGGAGTACCCCTTCGAGGGACAGAACTCAAATGGAATTTTCAAGACTTACATATGGGGGCACCTATGGAGTTCGCGGTGTTCAGTTCGTGGGAAAACATCTTTTGCATGTACAATATTTCACATCTTGTGACGGCTGCAATTACTGCGAAAGTCTCTATGGTCTGGTTTTTGAAATGCTGTGTTCAGGGTGACATTAGAAGATGGGTCGAAGGGTACTTCTGGTGAACGGGTTTACAGCCAGTAACGGTGTTGCTTGAAGGTGGTAATTGTGTACGGATCTGCATGTTTGGCTGTTGAAAGTAAAAAACACCCGAGCAGAGAATGAAAGCAAAATGAACACTAAGTTTGATATTTTGATATAAGCGCTCGTGATAACATATTTTGATATATTGAGTTAACAGTAATCATAACAAAAATGAGATCGAAATGGTATACGAAGGATATTAAAAAGATAACAAATCATGTATTCATGATAACAAATCCATGTATGCGTTTTGATATCAGTCATTTCGTTAATAATAAACAAAATAAGTAATCAATATGTTATTATAACTACGGTATGAACAAATACTAAATTAGTTATTATTTTAATATCATGATATCGAATATAGAAATCTGAATGTTCTGAATGTTGGTTGATATCAAGATTCAAAATCAAAAAATATTATCAATAAGTATACATCTATTCCAAATAAAACAAAACTATATTTCAATCAGTTCTATTGATATCTATCAGTTATATCGATTTGTACATTCAATTTGCAGGCAGATTTATAACAATAAATGTTGTAAAATATAACTGATAAAATCATAACTGTCGTTGTGATGTTCATAAAGAAAACAGCAAGCATCCTGATTGACTCGTAAGAAAAAATAATTGTAGAATTTAGTTCTTCCTTTATTTAACGTCGGTCTCTGTTCCTATTATCTAGTGCCAATCACCGACGGACATCGATTGCCATTCATTGACGGCAACCGAATGAGCAGGAAGGCAGCTTCCACACCTGCGTAGGATATCTCACCCATTCACAACACACATGGGTCGGAACCAACGGCTTTACTTCCCTTCCTAAGGAAGGCGTGACCAGAGATTGTTATGCCTCAGAAAAATCCCACCGACCTCGGCTGGGATTGAACCCAGACCCATTGGGGTGTTAGAAAGCAGTCACGCAGTGCGCAATATTAAAGCAACGAAATGCTAGTTACACACATAGATTTATTTACAGGAGTCAGTGTTTTTTTACCTGGTTACTACAAGTTGGTTAAAATTCAAATAACCGTTATCCATAAGAAATCAATCAAATCGGCAAATTTAGTTTTCGATCATTAAATGGGGCTAAGTCTGTAAAGTTACGAATAAATTTTCACTCTTTAGAATTTTCCGCAGATGTTAAAACTTTTTTCGAACAGTTTTGCAATTGAAAAATCTAAAAACTGACTGGATTAGTATGAAAACCTTGACAAAAATGCTCTTTTACTTCATTGCTACTCAGATTTACTGTCCTAGCCGCGATTTATTTGTGTAGGCAGAGGAGCGGAGTGACGGGCAAGCATCTAGAATTTGATTCTCAATGAAGATTCGGAAGAAAAAGTTTTGACGTAGGACTACGTCTGTGATTTCTATATGGGGGTACACTTTGTGAAAACCGAAAGTGGAACATGTAACAAAATTATGTAAGATTTTGAACGTTAATAACTCAACTGACCCTGGACCAATTTCAATAATTTTATCACCAATCGATCAGATATATTTCTACGAATCTGTTAAATTTAAGACTTTATCATTTTTCAAAATGTCACTATTGAAAATTACACGAATGTGCAACTGTTGCTATGATAATTAAAACTATCACCGATTGCCAGCAAAAACCGATTTCCCTAACACAGATTTCAAAGTTGAATTCCATCCGGTCACCACTTGGTGAGCGGATGTATTCTACAGTACACAACAAAAGGCACCCCGCAAGCAGCTAGCTACCAAGGCTGGCCTCAACCGCTGATCGGATTCAGTTCCAATCACCGTGTGTGGTGGGGTCCGGTTGTCGGCATTAGCTGTTGCAGCAGCAGTGCTTTCGGTGCGTGGCATTGTTCTCCAGTACAAAACGAAAGGCTGCCTGCAAGCAGCGAGCTGCAGTCCACATGAGCATCCATAAAATAAGGAAGACGCCGCACCGCTATTGATCGGAATCAGTAGCTCTTCGTGAGTTGCTGTGGGCCATCTATGTCAAGTGCGTCATACTAAAGAGTATAAGCAGAAAGAACCCCGCTCAAATTGCTATTCCTACACAAAACACAAGCTCCTGCTGCAGTTAAAAAATAAGATTTATTATATAAGACCACGTAGTCCTACGTCACCATTGCGTACAACCCCATAGGGCTGTCCCTTGTAGTTTTTAAATGAAGCTTCTAATGGAACAACCTAGAGATGGCGCTGTTGCCTTGGGAGAGGAGAGAAAATACATTATCTCCAATAATTACATTAATCTAACTACATTCTTACCAAGAGGGCAAGCTACTTTGTTGGAAAAAGTTGTTGGAAGCCTTATATATATACTCTTGGGCTGTTCATGAACTACGTAGACAGTTTTTTGGGATTCTGGACCCCCTCTCCCCCTGCGTAGGCAATTGCTCATACAAATGTTTTTTAAATTTGTATGGGCCGTGGATAATTTACAACCCCCCCCCCCCTAAACCGTCTACGTAGTTCATGAACAACCCCTTAGATTAGCATCTGGAGTCACTTCTGTTTTGCATACTCGGCATAAAAGATAGTTTCTAAACCCCAGCCCATTCTTAAAAAAATTGGCGGGATATCCTGTTCGGGCCAGGGCTTGCAAAGTATGTAATGTTACAAGTTACATGGGCCCATGCATTAATTATGTCACGCTAAATCGAGCAAAAAATTACCCCCCCCCCTATCGTGACGTTTTTCCTATACCTAATGCATTGCTTGCCACAAAATCTTAGACCCTCCCCCCCTCCCCTCTTAGGGCGTGACATAAGATATGCATCAACCCTATGCAAAAAGGAGGGACTTCGGATGTGAAGCTAAATGCAGGGAAAACCGGGAGGACCGGATGTTACAACCCCTCGGTGTTGTGTCGCTCCTGGATGGTGTAAGCCGTACGCCTATGAAGCAGGATGACAGACGCAACGACAGGCCTAGGTGATACTAGATCAATAGCAGTCAAAAAGTGATTGTCATCCGAAGAAACATTTTCCTAAATTTCTTGTTAAACTTAGATTAGTTCCTTAAAGTTAGTGATTATACCAAAATTATATACTAAATCAAATCTAAGATTGAACTTAACCTAAAGGTGTTGTTCTGCACGAATCGAACTAAAGACCCAGCAGCTCTGGTTGCAGATAGTAGTTAGGGAAGAAAGTAGCCAGGAGGGGATTGACAAAACGATATAACCTATATTGAAATCTCGGAAAAACCCTCTTTCTTCCCCATCGGTGAAAAGTAACATCTTTTAATATCGTTTTCTTGGACACGATGTACCACCCGATTGATCATACTACTCCTACATCCAGCCAGGCTGCAGCAGGTAAGGGCAAATCTGGTGTTGGTGACGTTCCCAAACCACGAGACCTTGCTCCCACACAAGAACAAAGTTGTGATTTGTGTCATAATGCTGACACATAGCCGGATGGTCCAGTGTGACTATTGTAAATGTTGGTGCCATTTCGAATGTGCTGGCGTAACTGAAGACATCGAGGAATACGAATGGATTTGTATGAAATGCGAAACCGCGGCAACAAACCAGCAGAAGAAGAAGACGTCGGGAAAGAACGCCAAGAGCACAGTGAAGAAAACCAATCCAGCAAAAGCAAGCGCTAAGAAGTCGAAGACTGGAAAACCAAAGAAGACGGTGAAGAATTGGAGTTCTAAGGGCCACCAGCAAAGTCATGAATCAGTTGACCGTGAGAGATCACAAAGTGGTTCGGATGGAGAAAAACCTGCGGGAAACGAGAAGGTGAATAAATCAACCAAAGCGAAATCTTCCGCATCAGATTCATTGAGCAAATCTACGCAAACTCTGAAGGTGCAGCTTCAAAACGTGCTGGCTGAAGAGACGCTAATGATTAAGGAAATGAAACGAAAACGGGAGTTGATAGCGAAAAAGTTTGAGTTGATGGAAGAAATAGCTGATGCGGATAGTGCTGGCGGTTCTGATGCGCACTCTGAAAGTGATGACGATTCAGATGGAAGTTCAGAATCTGAAGAAGAGAACGACGAAGAAAGTAACGATGAAGAAGAGGATGATGACGATCAGGACGAACCATTTGTTCCAAAAAGGCAGTCAGCACTTGTTCAGCGTAAAACTCCCAAGCAAAAAAAGCAACATTCTCTTGTAACTACTCTCACACGGGAAACTGGAACAGATAGCTGCACGGCAGGTATTATGCAATCTTCCCAGATTAAGTGGGAATCCCGAAAAATGGCCGATGTTCATATCAACATACGAAGGTACGACTAAGATGTGTGGCGATTGGCGTTTACGGTACCGTCAAAAAAATTGTTCTTCCAGCAAATATAGACAGTTTCTTAAGGTAATTTTCGGTGGAGTGAAAAGATAGTACATAGTCCGCCATGTTTCACGCACAGTCTGACGTTTGCTTATGGATTTTCTCATAGGAGTAAAGAGCTACAGAGTCGCCGTCAACGCCAATAGGGATGAATAGAACATGATCCGCCTCAAAAGTTGTCTGAAGGACGAAGTTTTCGCGACCGTGTTGAGTTTTCTAATGCATCCGTCAACGGCATCGAAGGCAATAAGTGTTCTGAAGCTCAGATTTGGCCAGCCGCATATGATCATCAATACGCTACGGGAAAAAAATCTAGCCATGGCACCAGTTAGATCGGATTCGATTGAGAAACTAGTAGACTAGTAGTTGCTGTTCAGAATTTATGTTCTCCTATCGACGCTTGTGGGCGGAAGGAGTACATGCGTGACGTAACGGTAATGCAGGACCTTGTCAGTAAACTTCATCCTGCGATAAAGGTAGATTGGGCAAGGCATAGGTAGACGCTAGAAAAGTCGAATATAGTCACATTTTCCTGTTGAATTTACACGATAGCAGAAGATGCGAGCATTGTTGTTGACCCTCGAAAATCACACGGCTATGGGCAAGACACCTGTGGGAAGCGCCAAGGTAAAGCCTTCGTCAATACTCATGTCGAATCTTCACCGGTGACAGTGTCCGGGCAGAAAACTGCAAGCGTTCAAATTAGCAACAATCATCAGGCCAGCGATAAATCCGGTACGATGACGTCAAAAAGTTGTTCTATTTGCAAGGGAAGCTGTCCGAATGCCGCTAAATGAAAACGTTTTCTGGACATTTCCTATGAAGCCAAATGGGCTGCGGTTCGTGAGTTTAGAATATGCCGCAAGTGTCTGCGACAGCATGGAGGAAACTGTAAAAGCAAGATATGTGGAGTCGACGGATGTACGCTCAAGCACAACCCTCTTCTTCACAAGAATCTCATTGCACCGAACGAAACAGACGGAAGTTCCCTTCAAACAAAATCGAACAAAGAGCGGAGTGGTAATATTCACCAGAATGAAGCAACATTGGAATTGTTCCGCTATTTACCAGTTATATTATCCGGACCGAACAAAAAAGTGGAGTGTTACGCCTTCCTGGACGATGGGTCGGAATTGACGCTACTCGATGAGCAAATTGCTTGTGACCTGGAGCTGTCAGGAGAACCGAAACCGCTGTGCCTAAAGTGGACAGGTGGAATCCATCGTTTTGAAGAGAAATCTCGAAAGGTGAATATCGGAATATCCGGTTGAAAGGGTAGGAATTTTGACCTGCGTGGGGTGCGTACGGTCGATGCGCTAGAATTACCGCAGCAAAGCCTGATTGTCGATGAGATGAAGAAGAATTATAAGCATCTGAAAGGAGTTCCAGTTGAGTCCTACAATCTCGTGAGACCTAGAATCTTAATAGGACTGAAATATGCCAACGTTTCTTTAGTTCGACGTTGCCGCGAAGATGAGCCCATTGCTGTGAAGACTCACTTGGGATGGACAATCTTTGGAGGCTGTTGGTCCCAGGACTCGGGTGTCGACGGCAAGTAAACTTACCACATTTGTGCATGCAATCTGCAGAGTGATGATCGAATTCACCAGGAAGTCGAGCAGTACTTCAGTCTAGATAGCTTGAGAATCATGACACTAGTAAGTTCGAGATAACACTCTTGAGATCGCTCACTAGGGTCGTTGAAAACAAATATGAAACTGGTCTTCTCTGGCGTTTCAATTCTATCCATCTGTCTGAAAACCGGACGATGGCCCTTCAAAGATTGAAATGTCTTCAAAGGCAGCTGTCAAAAGACACTGGGCTTAAGCAAGCATTCACTGAAAAGCTAGCAGAATAACAGTCAAAGGGTTATGTTAAAAAGGTGCTGCCAGAAGAACTCGCTCAAAAACAAGGACGGATATGGTATCTCCCAACCTTCCCGGTGATTAATCCCAACAAACCGGGAAAGATTATGATCGTATGGGATGCAGCCGCCTCAGTACACAGAGTATGCCTCAACTTTGTGTTGCGGATTTGTTGAGCTCGTCAGTATCAGTCCTTTACCAATTTCGGGAATATCGCATCGCCATATGAGGAGACATTCGCGAGATGTTTCTCCAGATTGGGATTCGGCCCGATGATCAGTTCAACCAACTTTTTCTGTGGTGGGATAATACTGATCTGAAGGAGCCGAGCACATTCGTCGTAGAAGTAATGATCTTTGAAGCACGTTCATCACCTCCCCCGGCACAGTTCGTGAAAAATCAAAACGCACAGAGGTTCGGAGCAGAATATCCAGCAGCAGCTGAGGTCATACAAAAGAAGCATTACGTGGATGACATGCTTGCAAGCACGGAAACGGAAGAGGAAGCTATTGAACTAGCGATGTCAGTGAAATTCGTTCACGCTCAAGGGGGCTTCGAGATAAGGAATTAGACATCCAACTCCCCCAATGTGTTGAAAGCATTGAACGAAGGACCAACCGAAGAGAAGAGCCTGAATTAAGCAGCAGAAATGGCGGCGGAGAAAGTTTTGGGAATGTGGTGGAACACATCAACGGATTGTTTCATGTTTAAGATCTGCTATAGTCGATTCGACGCAGCAATATTTGATGGAAGTCGAGCTCCAACCAAGCGAGAGCTGCTTCGCATCTTGATGACGGTTTTTTGATCCGCTTGGCCTTATCTCACATTTCTTGATGCTTCTCATGGTCACCCTACAGGAAGTATAGCGTATTGGATTGAAATGGGACGAGCAAATTGCAGGAAAGCAGTTCGATAGTTTGAAAACTTGGATTAAGCTGCTGCCGAAGCTAGAGAACATTTAAATTCCCGGTGCTACCATCACGCAACGTCGATCGGCGACTGCACCACAATCCAGATGCACACCTTCATAGATGCAGGCGATAACGGTATGGCAACGGTAGTATTTCTGCGTTTCGAGGAGGATGTGTTGGTGGATTGTACGTTAATTGGTGCAAAAACTAGTGTAGCGCCTCTGAAGTAAAGGGTGATACGGTCAAAATTTGGTCAAAGGAAAACGCGTGTAAATCGGTGAAATCGTTTATTTAAAAAATCAAATTAAATTTCTTTTTCAAGTTCAATTAGTATAAAATTCAGGAAAAATATTCAGTTAGGCTTCCGCTTTTCCAAATCCGAATTGCCGGGCCTTACGCTTGACCCCTGCCATCAGATTTTGTACAGCCACCTTGTCCACCTTCTTCGCCGCACGTAAATTTCTTGGTTGACAGTCCCGGAAGCTATGAAAATGCTGCTTTTCAAGCCACAGGTACAGATGGCTTGCCAAACCAGATATTTCTTTGCGAACTTTGACAGTTTCATGTGCTTGAAAACATCTGCTACCTTTCCCCTTCCTTTTGCCGTATAAAACTCCTGTCCCGGAAGCTGCTTGTAGTCGGCTTTGACGTAGGTTTCGTCGTCCATTACCACGCAGTCAAACTTCGTCAGCATCCGGGATCGCGCTTTGGCCGTCGTATTTTGTTTATCATCGCGATTTGGAGTCACTACCTTCTTGTAAGTCGATAGTCCGGCTCGTTTTTTGGCTCGATGCACGGTTGTAGACGATACACCCAGCTTATTTGCGGCATCTCGGAGAGAGAGGTTAGGGTTTCGCTTGAAACTACCGGCAACTCTCTTTGTCGTCTCAGCGGCTTCCGGTTTTCGATTTCCCCCCGATCCAGACTTCCTGGCTGTCGACAAACGTTCCCCAAACACTTTAATTACATTTGTAACGGTTGATTTGGCAACTTTTAGCGATTTTGCCAACTTTGCGTGCGAGTAGCTCGGATTTTCGCGATGCGCGAGCAAAATTTTGATACGCTGCTCTTCTTGCTTGGACGGCATTTTGACAACTGAAGAGTGAATTCCAAAATCAAAATAGGAGCAACATTCTACACACACACACCTTCAAAATGAGGGGTGTTCAGGTTTTTTAAATGCAAAATTGAAAGAAATACGTCAAGTTGATATTGACCAAATTTTGACCGTATCACCCTTTACCTGTCGACGCCACGGTTGGAACTACAAGCTGCGGTTATCGGAACAATATATCTAAATCGCATTCCGTTCGGATTTTCCAACGCTACTTTTGGTGTCATTCCCGTAACGTTCTTTGCTGGTTGCGATCCGATCACCGCCGTTACAGCCAGTATGTTGCGGCAAGAGTGAGTGAAGTACTACCGAAGTCGACGAATGGGATTGGAATAAATATAAATGGAACGTCGTTGATGACGGCACCAAATGGACGGGACAGGTGAAGCTAAAGATAGAAGACCGCTGGTTCCAGGCACCAGAATTTCTGAAAAAGTTCGAAAAAGACTGGCCGATATCCACCTTCATTCGAGAAACAACTGATGAAGAGATTTGGCCAAGCGTTCTCTTTCATGGCAAAGATGCAGAACCAGTTATCGTAGCGAGTAAATGTTCGCGATGGAAGCATCTGGTGAAGGTAACAGTATATGTGCAGCGTTTTTGGACAATCTTCAGTCAAAGCGAAGAGGGTTACCACCAAGTAGTGGCCCACTAACGAGTGAGGAACTTCGACGGGCTCGGGAAAAACACTTCAGTCAAGCGCAGCAGGAGGTTTACGCTGAGGAGTTAAGGGTCTTGCAAAGTACGAACAACGAAGGCAAACGGGTGATTCAGCTTGCAAATGGCAGTAAGATTCGCAAATTGAGCCCCTTATTGGACGAAGCAAACCTATTGCGAATGAACAGGGCTGCAAAATGTATATTCCTGTTTCCAGACGAGAAGTACCCTATCATATTACCCGATGATCACCCCGTCACCCATCTTGTGCTTGCCGACTTCCCCGAAAGGTATCATCACGGGAACAATGCAACGGTTGCTAACGAGGTACGTAGACGATTTTGTATTCCACATTTAAGACGATCGCTTCGTAAGATGAGATGCAGATGTCAATGGTGTCGAAGCCGCGATGTGAGTCCGCTGTCACCTGAAATGGCCGCGTTTCCTCAAGCTAAGCTAGTGGCGTTCACCAGACCATGCTCTCACGTAGGTGTGGATTTTTTTTCGGACCTATCGAAGTCATTGTGGGTCGTAGAGTAGAAAAGCGTTGGGGAGTCTTGATGACATGTCTAACAATTCGGGCTCTACACATTGAGGTCGCCAGTTCACTCAGCACTAGTTTATGTATTATGGCGTTGAATAATTTCATGGTTCGTCGCGGAACCCCAGTCTGTTTCTACAGTGATAAAGGGACACATTTTGTTGGCGCCTGCAGAGAACTGCGTGAAGCTATACAGAATAAAAACAAGCACCAGATAATGAAAGAGTTCACTACCGCTACGACTTCTTGGCGTTTCAACCCACCAGCAGCGCCCCACATGGGTGGCAGCTGGGAGAGGCTTGAACAATCGGTGAAGCGAAATCTTACGGAAGTTCTCATATGCAGGCGACCGACCGACGAAGAGCTACGTAGTGCATTGATGCAGATTGAAGGCGTACTTAACAGTCGCCGCTATAGATAACGAATCTGATCCTGCACTCAGACCCAACCATTTTTTACTGGGTTCATCGGATGGTTCAAAGCCATTGATGCTCTGTGACGACAATGTTCAAGCTGTGCATTGTGGATGGAAGATACCGCAGGGGATGACAAACATCTTCTGGAAACGCTGGTTGCGAAACTACCAGCTGAAACTACAAGGCGAACAAAATGGTTCAAAAAGGTGAAACCTATTGAAATAGGGGACATCGTTGTGATTGCAGATCCTGAACATCCACGAAATTGCTGGCCAAAGGGCAAGGTGATTGGTACATGAGCATGAGCATGATTGACCGCCCACGGTTGCTACGATGCTTGGGACTAACAATCATCCTCAATGTGTAAAAACTGGTGATCTCAAACTAGGCAATACCAGCGCCAGCCGCGTCCAAACACAGGTCAGGAAAGGAAGGGGTAGGAATGTGTTGACGTGACACTCGCTTTGATGGAAGCCGAGAACACCTCTGCACTTCCACGAGGAATCACTGGGATATTGGGTAATAGGGTTGGGTTTGCAGCAGGGTTCGTTTTGGTAAACGATAAGCTGAATTGATGTCCTAACAATCATATAACGCGAAGAAGCTTGAGATTTAACCCACGGTCTTCTGCTCAGTAAGCAAAAACGTTTGCCACAAGGCAGACGAGCTCTTTTTAAATCATCGAGTTGCTGTTGTAGTCATGTTAACAAATAGAACGATTGACGAATCTTGAATGTGGATGGGCTTGAGATTAGACTTATGATATTCTGCTCAGTAAGCAAAACCGGTTGCTCTAAGGCAACGAGTCCCTCACATCACATTATAGCGTTACTTAAGTTTTTATACCTATTCAAACCTGGCACCGACGACAACGAGTTGGCATACGGAGGGAAGTGTTACAACCCCTCGGTGTTGAGTCGCTTCTGGATGTCTGTGCCCCCAGATGGTGTAAGCCGCACGCCTATGAAGCAGGATGACAGACGCAACGACAGGCCTAGGTGATACCAGATCAATAGCAGTCGAAAAGTGAATGTCATCCGAAGTAACAGTGAATTTTTCAGCATGATTATTTTCCTAAATTACTTGTTAAACTTAGATTAATTCCTTAAAGTTACATACTAAATCAAATCTAAGATTGAACTTAACCTAAAGGTGGTGTTCTGCACGAATCGAACTAAAGACCCAGCAGCTCTGGTTGCCGATAGTAGTTAGGGAAGGAAGTAGCCAGGAGGAAATTGACAAAACGATATAGTCTATATTGAAATCTCTGAAACATCCTCTTTCTTCTCCATCGGCGGAAAGTAACATTGGGAATTAACCAGGAATCTACCACCACCGGTAAAACCCATATTGATCCAACGGGCAGGTGAATAGAACCTTTGTTACACAGTATAATCTCGTTTTTGATATTACCCATAGATAGACGAGGCCTTAATGGATATTTTTAATTTTTATTAGGTTCAGTTTCTGCCCTGCTCATATGAACAGCAATTGCTAGTTTGAATTGGAGTCCAAATCATAATTCAATAATCATTTTATTTATGTCAGCGGAACCGGTGGTGTAGTGGTAAGTGTGATTACCTCTCACCCCAGAAGGCCTGGGTTCAGTCCCAGTCGGTGCCGCCGGGATGTTCTGAGGCATAACATCTCTGATCACGCCCTCCTTTGGAAGGGAAGTAAAGCCGTTGGTCCCTGGTTCATGAGTTGATGGGTCGATAGGTAGGGTCTTGGTGTGGAAGCTGCCTCCCTGGCGTTGGTAGCATTGGTGCTCAGCACGGAAAACAAGATCGACGAAAATCAATTCAATAGCGATCAATGGCGCAATGGGGCCTTTCAAACGAGATATCAACCATATTGATCGGATAAGCCATCTCGAAAAAAGCTTGCCTAGATGAAATGCGTCCACAGACACACATACAAACATCAGCAAATTTCATCTTGCCAGGTCAATTTTTCACATTCAATTTGATTCTACGATGTCGTAATTAAACTGTTGAGCCAGATCGAGCAGAGTTCTAACTATATATTGGGAATGTTTTATACATTGCTTGTGTGGATGGTTATCGGTCACAGATGGTAAGACGTGTGAATTTCATTGCAACTTTAGAATACAGTTTTTTTTTTTAATAAATATTCATAGTCCGATGCATCGAATATTTCTCTTATCATTTTTTCATCTATTCCCCTAACCATGAAAAGTTATCTAAAACCAGGGTCTTGACATTTGTTCTTATATGAAGCCTCAGAATCTTGACAATTAGTGTTAATCCTGGATCTTATATTTCTGTTTATGGAATCTAAAAGCCATCAAAATCATGTCTTTGAAACACTCATGGATTTCGTTAGTATCATTGGTAAATGTCTCCAGAACTTCTTTTACTCTCAAGATTCCCATCAATAATGTTACGATAATGTCGTAACATTATATGCTTTACAATTTGCTTGGAATATTCCTGGAAATTTCTTGGTATGCCATGTAGAATTTGGAGAAGTGTGATCTGCCTCTCGATGCTCTCGATGAGGATCTCTTGGAAACTCTTCTTAGAATTCACTTGGAAAATCCTTCGGAATCTGCTGGATTACTTTTCAGCGATTATTTGGAAATAAGAAATGCTGTTGAAACTAGCTTCATTTTACCGTAAACTTCTGTAAAGTTATTTTATATTTAGGCAAATTAAAAATCAATAAAATTTACGAACATTTCATTACACCCAACGAAGATACTTGCGCAGCATTCAGAACGCAGTGCTGCTTGGAACCCGTGGCACTGTTCGACTGTTCCTGAATCATCATAACTGAATCAACCGAAACAAATCCATTACTCATGACCCATTATATTGCAATTCAATTGTTCTCAGTCACTAACCATGATGCTAACGTCTAGTTACTTTCCATTCACAGTTCTATACTGTTCAAAGTTTGTTCACTAACAAGTAGACAACATGTTCTTAATGGTCATTCATCTTAACTTTTCTAATTTCCTACAAGGCTAACCACACGGCGCCAGTGCCCAAAAAAGACAATGCTCGTGATACATCACTTGTTACTAATTCAATTAATCTCGATGGTCGCAACTCGTAAAACAATTCGCAATGACAAAAGCATTTATCTTCAGCCCTCCTCGTAATTCCTCGTAAAACATCCGAATGTTCGTCCGATGAATTCATTTTCCACTGATACGCTTTCTTGACTATACCGTTGGGACCTTTCCGGTGAAGTGTGCAACGAAAGTAATTCCCGAAACCACATGTTGACCAACTGGAACAGCCCTGAGAACTCACTGAAGCTGAAAATTATTCCAATCAATGGTCCATCTGGGCGTGGGAAATGAACGTATGAGTGACCAACTACGTGGTTATCACGGATCTTTGCCTCGAGCGAGACAAAGCCGTATCGTACGGGTGAACGTGTCGTTTATTTTTATTGCCAATCATAAATACTTGTCACGTCACAAATCGATACCCGGCCATCGCCCATTCGACGGCTCACAAATGGAAATTCGAAATGGGCGAAAAGTGGCCCTCTAGTTCAGTTGTATTCCATTTCCCGAGGACGGCTGCTGTAATGTGGTTTCTTTGAATTTTAGGTGGAATTTATTCCGAGAAATGGGAAAAGTTTCGAGTTTGTGTGGATGCGGTCGAAAGGGTAGAATAAAATCCATATTGGAAGTGGGAATGAGATTATTTCGATATGGGATGGATTTTTGTGTGTGGGGAGATATCGAAAAGGACATCTGCTCGGAGTGACAAAGCAGAGAGTCACAGAAAAAGTTGTCGGATTATCGGTTTTGGTACCTACGAATGAACCTTTTCGATTGCGATGGTTGATTAAAATTTTATAGAATTAGCAGGAAAGTTGGTGCCATGGGAGATTTGAATGAAAATTAGAAATCAGAGGCCTACCAGAACGTTCCCACATCCGATTTAGGTGAGAGGAATTTGGTACAAACGGAAGGACTGTGCTCGTGATTTGAATGAAATAGTTATGAAAAAGCTGGTTTAACTTCTGTTCTGCTGAATGTGACTGAAAGCAGAGGCGAAAATAGATGATATCATTGAAATAACAAAACAAAGTTTTAATTACTATGTGATTGTGATGTAAGTTTAAAGGATAGCACTAGACAGAATCATGGGTTTGTTCAGCTTCAAAATTCTATAAATAGATGTACCCATCACTTCTCTACAATTATGGTGTGTTGCTATTATGGAACATATCACTCCTATATGCCATTATGGGAACGTATAGCCATGACAAGTAATCACTCAAAATACGTTAAGAATCATTAGTCATCTTACATGTCAACAGGTGGCATGAAATGCCCTTAATAGGCCATTCCAAATAGACATAAATGTGAGAAGAAAATTCTTCTAAAAATATCGTCAAGCATATTTTGCATGCACTCTAAAAGCTGATACGGTCAAAATTTGGTCAAGGGAAAACGCGTGTAAATCGGTGAAATCGTTTATTTAAAAAATCAAATTAAATTTCTTTTTCAAGTTCAATTAGTATAAAATTCAGGAAAAATATTCAGTTAGGCTTCCGCTTTTCCAAATCCGAATTGCCGGGCCTTACGCTTGACCCCTGCCATCAGATTTTGTACAGCCACCTTGTCCACCTTCTTCGCCGCAGAAAGCCAGTTTGCCTTGAACTGCTGCTCGCCCTTAGTAGTTTTTTTGGTCTTCTTTAGGTTCCGCTTAACAATAACCCAGTATTTCTCAATTGGGCGGAGCTCTGGCGTGTTGGGAGGGTTCTTGTCCTTGGGAACCACCTGCACGTTGTTGGCGGCGTACCACTCCATGGCCTTTTTACCGTAATGGCAAGATGCCAAATCCGGCCAAAACAGTACGGAACAACCGTGTTTCTTCAGGAAAGGCAGCAGACGTTTATTCAAACACTCTTTCACGTAAATTTCTTGGTTGACAGTCCCGGAAGCTATGAAAATGCTGCTTTTCAAGCCACAGGTACAGATGGCTTGCCAAACCAGATATTTCTTTGCGAACTTTGACAGTTTCATGTGCTTGAAAACATCTGCTACCTTTCCCCTTCCTTTTGCCGTATAAAACTCCTGTCCCGGAAGCTGCTTGTAGTCGGCTTTGACGTAGGTTTCGTCGTCCATTACCACGCAGTCAAACTTCGTCAGCCTCCGGGATCGCGCTTTGGCCGTCGTATTTTGTTTATCATCGCGATTTGGAGTCACTAGCTTCTTGTAAGTCGATAGTCCGGCTCGTTTTTTGGCTCGATGCACGGTTGTAGACGATACACCCAGCTTATTTGCGGCATCTCGGAGAGAGAGGTTAGGGTTTCGCTTGAAACTACCGGCAACTCTCTTTGTCGTCTCAGCGGCTTCCGGTTTTCGATTTCCCCCCGATCCAGACTTCCTGGCTGTCGACAAACGTTCCCCAAACACTTTAATTACATTTGTAACGGTTGATTTGGCAACTTTTAGCGATTTTGCCAACTTTGCGTGCGAGTAGCTCGGATTTTCGCGATGCGCGAGCAAAATTTTGATACGCTGCTCTTCTTGCTTGGACGGCATTTTGACAACTGAAGAGTGAATTCCAAAATCAAAATAGGAGCAACATTCTACACACACACACCTTCAAAATGAGGGGTGTTCAGGTTTTTTAAATGCAAAATTGAAAGAAATACGTCAAGTTGATATTGACCAAATTTTGACCGTATCACCCTTTAGCACCCTCTGTCATGCACATTTCCAAGCTTTGAGTTTTATAAAATACAGAAAACATCTCAAAACTGTTCTGAAAACATCATAGAAGTTCAGAGAACTTCAGCTTCACTCTGCTACCTTATGAAAAGTCCTACGCGTTCTGATGAAGTCTGCTCTACTTCAGAGTGATTTTAAAAACTTTCTAGTAAGTTTACCAATTTCCTGTAAACTTCAGAGAGGCTATGTATTGTAACAAGTACGCTTTCCATGTATTTAGTTATTTGTTTAGTAAGTTATTTATGTGTACAGAATTCAAATTTATACAATTCAGTCATTTAATTCAATTGCATGCAAGTTTTGTTTTTCAGTTTAATCCAAATAATATTCACCGCGTCGGCTCGAGAGTTGCAACCAGGGTTACTTCCACTCACTTCGCTATAAAAAATGTTTTTCGAAATTATGGAATCATTGGATGCTATAATGATATTCTGTACTTGTCAGATACAAAAAAAGGTTGGAAAGTATGTATTTGACACATAAAACCTGTCAATTAAGCTTCCAGTGCGTCACAAGCAGCGAATTTATGACTCACTCGTTCACTCAGAGTGAGCGCTCACGAATCGTAAAATCGATGATTGTGACGCAACGAAAGCAATAATGACAGATTTTTTGTGTCAAACACATAGTTTTCAACCTTTTCTTGTAACTTAAACTAACTAATTCTTGATAGAGCTGGAATTAGGGCGTAACAGCTTTTGTAAACAATGATTTCTGTCGATGATTTCTCGAAATTCAAGGTACGCCCACGCAAACCAATACAACCAACGGGAAGGGGAAGACTTCCACTACCCGATAGTGACGTTGATTTGAGTAAGCAGTCCAGGCTTTTTAGAAATCATCGAGAGAAGTCATTGTTTACAAAAGCTGTTACGCCCAAATTCCAGCTCTATCTAGAATTATCATTTTAAAACCTAATGATTTTAGAATTCCGAAAAAAAAAATTATAATCAGTGAGTGGATGCATCCCTGGTTGCATCCCTGGTTGCAACTGTTATAGAAAATGAGTTCCCTGCGTTCAGATGCAAGCGCAAAATAAAATGTAACTGCCTCTTGAGCGTACACACTTAGAAATTATTATTTTTACACGAGACGTAATTTAGCTTTGACGTAAATCTTGGAACGTAAACAAACATGGCATGTAAAATTAAGTGTCCTGAAACTGAAAACATATGCAACTCGACGAAAAGTGCGTTTGATTGAATTGATTTTCTCGTCCTTTTCAACTGATTCTTATGTCAAAAGGGCCACTTGCATGTGTCGGTCTCAGGGCACTGAAATGTACATGTCTTTTTTGTAGTGTGTACCGATGTGACTACGTTGAGAAGTGGACATCGACTCACTAAATTTCCATTTAAAATGCGTTGACCTTTTTTCC
The DNA here is from genome assembly GCF_037179485.1 of Ochlerotatus camptorhynchus. Taxonomy (NCBI): domain Eukaryota; kingdom Metazoa; phylum Arthropoda; class Insecta; order Diptera; family Culicidae; genus Ochlerotatus; species Ochlerotatus camptorhynchus. The sequence goes on along the minus strand of NW_027040679.1, from coordinate 173,706 downwards.
CTTCAGATTTGCGCACTCCCCCTAAAATTTGGAGGGAAATTGTTTGGATACTTGATCAGCCCGTCAGCAAGAGGTGCTACTGCGAAGCTCTTACACAACAGGTGCACAGTTCTGGATAGAGCTGGAATTAGGGCCTAACAGCTTTTGTAAACAATGACTTCTCTTGATGATTTCTAGAAATTCAAGGCTCGCGCACCCAAACCAACATCCTCATCGGGTAGGGAAAAACTTTCCCTGTCCGATGGTTATGTTGGTCTGCGTGGGTGTGCCTTGAATTCCTAGAAATCATCGATAGAAGTCATTGTTTACAAAAGATGTTACGCCCTAATTCCAGCTCTATCTAGAATTGCGAGAATTTTGGCGTTCGTGAAATTGGACCTGGGGCAAAGTTCTGTACTAGTGGGTAACTGAGGAATTTCCTTTCCTTGTGGAAGAGGCAAGAGAGGTCGGTTTCTTATATCGTGTCGTGGTGTGTTAAAACAGGTAGTTAGCGACAGGAGAATCCCCAGTAAGATTGTTAAAATATTTCCCTTTCCTTTAGTGACAAGTTAGGCAAACTCCAGCTAGTGAAGTGCAGTGGGCTGCAAAGTGTGTGGATCCAGAAGTTTATGAGGTAAAGGTAGTAATTCCTAGACCACAAAATAGGTCGACTTACTAGCGTGTGCGTATGCTATCCCCATAGGTTCGTGGCAACGAAGGCCATTTGCCGTCACACCACCTTTCGTGAGAGACCGGTTTTGACCTCACCTGTCGACTTCGAAGTATCTCCGAGGCACACGTGGTTGGAAGAGGTCGCGTCCGTCAATCTACGCGACCTGGACAGGCAGGCCAAACGAAACCATCATATGTACCCGTCGCAACACCAAACAACCATTGCAACACGTGGTCGTGGGTACGGACGAACTAACGCATGTGCCGCGTTCTCGCGTAAGCCCGCGCTTCCGGTGAGTGAGACTAATCCGCATCATATGATCGCATCCGCGATAGTTTCTGCAGCGATATAAACCCTATAGGTAGTCAATCGTGAGTACGCATGTAAACCATTTCTCGTTGTATCTTCCATGCGCATGAGACTAAAAGGAAATCCGTGAGTGTCTCACTGAATGGGTTAACCAGCAAAAACACGAAGCACCCGAAGAACGGGAATGATTAGGAGGACATACGCTGAACACACGTATGGGAAAGATCATGGGTAGTGTACGCTAAAGCATAGGAAAGAGGAAAGGAAAGGGAAGGGAAGATAAAGGCCTAGGCAAGCAGAAATGTAGAGAGCAAACAATACACAAACAAGCATATCGATCGGAAAAGCTTGTTTCAGCCGAGTTGAGATGAGCTTTAGTACATGATTTTCTTAATGACAGCGTATTAGGAAAAGCTCTCAGGTTTTAACGTCTTCGAGGATTTCCATGTGTTTCATGTGGAAGTTCAAGCGAAATTCTTTGAAGTACAGGTGAATATCTTTGAACTTAAAAGGAAGTTAACAGAACATCCAACGGAAAGTTCCCCGAATGCATAATTTCCGAAAAAATGATCAAAGAACTTCCGACGAAAAGTTTACAGAAGTTCAGAGCACTTATAAACTCCCTAAGGTTCACAGAACTTCCCTCAAGTTCACAGAACTTAATCAAAGTTCGACGAAAAGTGAAGAGAACTCCGACAAAAAGTGAAGAGAACTTCCGATGAGAGGTTCAGAGATCTTCTTACAAGAAGTTAGGAAATCTTCAAATGAAAAGCACAGAGAACTTCCGACGAGAAGCTCAAAGAACCTCCGACGAGAAGTTCAAAGATTTTCTGAATAGAAGTTCCGAGTTGTTCACAGAACTTCAGTTAAGTTCTCTGAAGCTCCGACGAGAAGTTCAGAGAGCATCTGGAGAGATGTTTAGAGAACTTCTGGTGAGAAGATGTTCACAGTACATCCGACGAGAAGTTCAGAGAACTTTCGAGATGAAGTTCATAAAAATACAGAGGAAACGTTCACAAAACTTCCCACAAGAAGTCCTAAGAACTTCCTAGGAGAAGATCAGAGAACTGTCAAGGAGAGGTTCAGAGAACTTTCGAGGTGAAGATCAGATAAGCTCAAAGATATTCTGATGAGAAGTTCAAAGCTTCCGAAAAATTCTGAAAACTTCCCATGAGAACTTCACCACATTTTCGACGAGAAGCTCAGAGTACTTCCAAGGAGAAATTCACAGGATCTCCGGCTAGAAATCCAGAGAACTTTCAACGAGAAATACAGAGAATTTCTGACAATAAATTCCAAGAACTTCCTGGTAGCGCTTCAGTTCAGCGCCAATGACGCTATGTAAAATAAACACGTAACAAACAAAGTCTTCTGTAACAAGTAGACATCACCCATTGTGGTAACGAATGGGATGAATCAGATAGAAACTGTCTGTCTGGGACCTTGCTTCAAGTATTTTCCCAAGTTAACGAACTGCATAAAGAGGTTTGATGATTGAAAACACATGTCAGCGATTCCACTTTCTGTCCCATAAGGATCATGTTCACATTTCACTGTTGCCAAGGATGCTCTAGTAATTTGTTACAAAGCAGCTATTAACGCCTTCTCCATTGCATACGACGTTCTCTCAGTTTAACACGCTCTCTCAATTCGAATGTCGATCACCGATTGGTGATCGCTTACATAAGGCAGATGACTTCAGATGTCTCCCGCAGGTAATGTTGTATTTCTGATTATTCAAATAAAACATTAACGTTTAAACCTTCAACGAAAACGTTTCGTTCATTAAGGAGTATCACTCTCCCTGTCCTCGGTAAATCACCCAATTCAGATGACATAACAACATTACAACCTGCTTTGAAATTCTTGGAACTTCCCTGATTATAATGAGACTACCGGAATATATCTAATCAACTTTGAAGGTCTCTAGACTTTCTTGAAGGTAACGAAATTTCTTAAGCGCACTCACAATTTTCGTGAATTTATTGCAACATGAGCATTGAAGTTCTCTGATCTTTCCGATTTTAAAAATTTTTGAAAGTTATCGACACTGCCATCAATAAGCATGGAACTTCCCATCAAATGTTCAACTGTTCATGTAACTTCCCTTACGTTTCTTAAATTTGCATGAGCCCCTCGGAACATCGTTGAAGTTTTTAAAAATTGCCTGAGTTTCTCGGAACTCTTTTAAAATTTTATCAATTTCCTTGAAATTAATTGATCTGTCCTGATGTTCTCGGAGCTTCCTAAAGTTCTCTCAATCCCCTTGAAACTAAACTGTCTTGAAAACCATTCAATTTTCCAGAAGTTCTTTGTACTTGTGAAGTATCCAAAATATTTATGATCATTCCTTAAGTTCACTGGAGTTCGCTGGACTTTCCTGAAATTTACGGGTCTTAGAGTTTTAACAGAAGCTATTGACACATTCTTCAATTTATTGAAACTTAATCAAAAGTCTGGAATTTTCTGAAGTTTCATAACTTCTTAAAAGTTCCTGAAGTTATTGTGGATCCACAATCAAAATCTGGAAGGATCCCTGAAGTTCCGGGAATGTTGAAAAAAAAAACTGACGGGAGAAGATGAAATAGTCATTCGAGCGAAGGCTGAAGAAGCTTCCAAGGGAAGTCGAAATAAGTTTCCGAGAGGAATCGAAACATAATTCACGATGTAAGGTGGAAGAAAATTCCAGGGAAAAGTAGGCAATGCTCATTTTGATTATTTAAAAAAAAAAATCGGTGTAAATTGGTATAAAACCTCAAAAATCGGTATAAAACCTCAAAAATCGAAATTCTGATGAACCTTATCTGTATATCGGTATCTAGTTCGGAAATCGGTATTAATACCGATAATTCGGTATATCTGGGAACGCTGTTGCGAATTCCGCAAACATAAACAGAAAAATTACATCTGATGCTCGTGCGTATGTGTGTGTCAGAGCGGTGAGAGCAGTTTTTGTTTCGGCTGCGTGCTCTTTGAAAATATTTTTTTTTCTCTAATACGCCGAAATCGGCGTATTAAAGTTATAGGTATCCGAGATTAAAATTGAGGACAATACGGCATGGTGTTTAGCAAAATCCAGGGTTGTTCGAGATTGGCGTATTATCTTCGATGGAGGTTATCGCTATTAGTATCTAACAATCAGGCGTCTTCCTGAAGACTCTGTAATAGTGAACAGAATATGAAAAAAGCTTTACAATATTATTCGAGAAGCGACTTATCCCCGGTAGGTAATACACAAATTAGCCACTGTGCATTTTATTGAATATAGACTCTATCTGAGGAATCGTAAATCTAATCTAATTTAACATCACATAACAAACAATAAACGAGATATACGATCCCGCGGATACAACGTATATTCTTTAATGGTGGTGAGATCCATCCGATATTATCCTCGGATTATGTCCGGCTGCTTTGATGTTGACATCAGAGTTAATCAAAACGAATCTAAGCAAACACTTTGCAGATCATCCAAACAGAAACGGTATTAAAAGTTAATCCGAGTTGAAGCGGCACACTTAAAACATCTATCAGCCCTCCATTCTCCACTGTTCCTTTGGTTTGTTTTTTCCGTCGATCTTGTTTTCCGTGCTGAGCACCAATGCTACCGACGTGCCAGGAAGGCAGCTCCCACACCTGGACCCTACTATATCGACCCATCAACTCATGAACCGGGGACCAACGGCTTTACTTCCCATCCGAAGGAAGGCGTGATCCGAGATGTTATGCCATAGAACATCCCGGCGGCGCCGACTGGGATTGAACCCAGGCCTGCTGGGGTGAGAGTTAATCACGCTTACCACTACACCACCGGCGCCGTTAAATTTGGTTCCATCTAGTTTGGATGGAAATCTATGCTTTCACTAGTGCAATCATCCAATTGCCCCAGAATCATCACTCCGTTCGTTACCCTTCAAAACGAAATAATTTCGCATTCAGCGCACAGGTGTAACTTGTTGTGATATTTAAAAAAAGAAAACCCGAAAACCTTTCATCCGCCTTCAAATCCAATTTACTCAACCATCTCGAACACCCACTAAGCAATTTACAAATTGTACCACCTCCCTTTGTAGCATATTTTTTCGTCTAAATACACGTACCGCATCACTTGTTTAAACCCTATACAGTCTCAGAAAAGAATCTAGACTGTATCGTCGGGAAAAACGATCCCATGCTGTTCTTCAACAAGTTTCCCAAGCAAAAAAATACCGCAAAATGTAATTATTGGATTAACTTTCTTCCGTGGGATAGTTTCCCTCATCTCGTTGCCGCAGAAACTTTACCCACGACCAGAATATGAGGAAAACTTTGTGCCCTTCTTTCTTGTTGCCGAGAAGACATTCTCCAGCAGCATCTCGCAGAGTAGAGCTTTCGTCGTAATCAAAACATACTCAACCGCAGAGTTTACCCGATCAGCTCCAGCGTTGCTCCCATCATTGGATTCCTATTGGGAAGAATATCCCATATCTGCATGCATAGTTTAAAAACTCACTCATGCGATATAAGATACCAGAGAGAGACAGCAGCGCAACGGTTTTCCTTTAATGAAGAAGGAACGTAGAGGAGGACTGAACTTTCCCGCAAATGAAATTTTCCCTGTCATGTGAAGCAAATCGAATCTTGAGAAGGCTGAACCATGGTAAGAATGGACAAGACTCCGGGTTGTGAGTTTTGGTTAGGTAGAGCACAGAAAGTAGAATAGAGTCCGGAGGAGCTTTCGAGTGATTCAGTTGTTGAAATTTTATTGCACCAATGTTCAGCACATGTGATGATGTTTTTTACTGATGACGATTTTTGTAATTTGTTTTTGATTTTACTTGGTTAACTGTAAGCCATTACGAAAGAGGCATAATCTTAATGGGCTCTTACATCAAAATTAGAACTATACGCCTTTCTTCAATTTGGAGAACTGCCAAGAGGCTTCCAAAGTTATATAGTTATTGGTGTTATAATACATGTTCTATGACTGAACAAATCTCCAACATGTTCTTGAGACGAGGCATACTTCCATTCGTTTCGAATGATATTTTTTATTTTTAAGTAACAAGCAGAGGTTGTAAAGTTTGAATTGGACACATAAAAGCAGGCAATTTTGGTTTATGAGAGTCGTAATAAGCGATTTTATCCTTTTATCTCACCCATTCTTCATTTCTCGCGGACAGCGATAAAAAAAAATCGCTGATTGTCACTTTTTGAATGCACAATTGGCATGTTTTATATGTACAACACATACCGTACAACCTCTTAATGTAATTCACAAATACACCATCTTATGCTTCTAATGCAAAATGAATGGAATTAACCCTGCTTGCGACTATCTCAAGTTGAGTGTACAACGCTCACCTTCTAAAACACAATCGATAAAAACAAATCCAATCAGTCATCCGATAAATTGAATCATTGAATCCCAAATGTCGCTCGTTCAACATCACAAATTAGAGCAGAGAATCCATAACTCATACCTACGCCTCGCAAAGTCAGGATAAATTTGCCGAAGAAGTTAAGATTATTGATAGGCCCATCGGGGGGTGCTGTTTTCGCAACAAAACGAAAGCCATCAATACCTGCCAGGTTGGGCCTACAACTTTCCTACAACTTAGAATCCATCTTTCATAGCCAGTCCGCCTACATCGAACAACTGCTTGCAAACACTTTCACCAAGGATGAAGAATAAATTCATGCAGGAAGCCGGAGAAAAAAAAATCACCTTGAATAATAGCTTTAACTCCCGTCTGGATCCTCCGCGAGCGAACTAACGAATGGAGAAAGTGTCGTTTTTTTCCTTACACAAATTTTCGCTTGAGAAGGGAAGCACCTGCCATTTATCATACACGTTTGAAAAAGGTACGGGCGGAGGAAGAAACGTGTCATCTTCAAAAGGATTGTGCCATGGCCGTTCGTCCACCGTCGGTAGCATGACTTTGCACAGTGGGACAAAATCGATAGATATTCTTGTGTAGAAATAACGAATAATCGATCTCCTTTAAATTGACCTTTGATTTGAAAAGATCCTCGTATAATGTACCGTTCTTCAAATCTTAAAGCATTTCACGAATGAACAATGTATGGGAAACATTTTCCAAGTTGAATTCTAGCTACATCAAAATCTAGCCTATGATGCATGTTCAGTAGAGTGATGCAAAATTTGAAATTTTCGCTCCACAATACTTAAACGATTCCAAATCGGATCCTGACTAACCTCTCAAAATTTTAACCCATTTGGTGAGAAACTGAGATGGCACAAACCATTTGAAGTTTGTATGGGAATTACTATGGGAAAACCAAGATTTTTGTTCATGTCTATCTAATAATTCACCATATTGGTCTGCTTCAAAAGCTTTCAACTGTACTTGTAGGAAATCCCAGCTACAACTTTGCTGAAGACCACTTTTTGATTAAATGCAAGGATCGAAAGTTATCAATGGTTCAATGCGCTGATGTCTTATGATCATGCTCAATCAACTGTTCAGCAGGCAACATTGGTGTTTCTGGGGCGTTGAATAGGACACAAAAATCATGGCTACTATGTCACACTGCAAAATACAGTGTTGCCTATAGAGCAGCTGCTAGATCATGTCATAAGTTTACCAATCTCTTAAATAATTAATAACTTTTTCCTATCTCGTTTTACATGGAAACGATTTTCAGCAAAGTTATAGCTGAGAAAATTTTCTATAAGAATGGCTACCGAACGGTTTCGCAGCTCAATATAGAAAAAGACTAGAAGGCAATGAACAAAAAGTTGAGATTTGCCATAGTAATTTACATGTAAATTTCAAATGGCTTGTGCGAAGTCTGTTTCTAACCAATTAATTTGTAACTTTGGGAGGCTAATCACGACCCGATTTGAAACCATTTAAGCACTGTGGAGCGAAAAAGTCAAATTTTGCATCAGTCTAATGTTCAGTATTACGATTAACAATTAACGAGGAGAAATTAGAACTTAAAGTTCAAAAAGTTAAATCACGTTGCTTTAACTAACTTTACTTAACTATACGACCACGCAAACAAAACGAAAAACTTCCACTGTAATCTGCTGTTCGGAGAAAAGCGAAACGAAACCAGGGCCCTCAGATTAGGGAAGGTGACCTCGGCAGAACTAAACGGAAGTTTAGTTCGCTGGTCCTTCGATAAAAGTCGTGTGTAACCTCAATTTTCTCTTTTACCAACTTTCCTGAACTAGGCCTTGGGAGAATTTGCACAAGGTCGAGTGGCGTTACTCACGAGGCATTCTTTTTGTATAGTAAATCGGCCAGTGTTATTTCGCTACTGGCATAATTTTTGGTGTATGGTTTAGATCTATTGTATCCTAGTTTTATTTATGTCTTATTAATTCTTTTTTTACATGGAGCGAAGGCAACACTAGATAGATTTACTAGATGCGCCACTGACTATGAAAAAAAAATCAACCATTAAAATTGTGAACAATGATAAGTATGTGAAGTGATCTGCATCATTGTCTGAGATAATAGACAATAGAAAACGACAATGGAATTAAATAAATAGTATAATTGCATTATCTCTGAAAAAAAAAACAACCAACTTATAGTTTTCAGTCGCAAAATAATTATTCTGGCAACACTGTACTACAAATCGCTGGTTGTAGATTCGTTGTTTATAACTTCAATGTCATGCAGTACAGGGATAATTCGGGGAAAACAGACCAATAGCTGTAGTGCAATAGTTTTCAACTTGGAAATATGTTTCTCAGACAATTGTAACAAGTGTAAGTGTTGCGTCCAAGATTGGTGAGTTGTTTTCGTATATTTAGTTATTAAATTCCAAGAAAAAGTTTAAATGCTCGTAAAAGGTAAAACGTCCCAGAATCCCCACGAACGCAGCCAGTAGGAGACACTTCCCTATAAATTGTAGAACAACCCAACAAACAATTGAGAGCTCTTATAAAATACCTGAGTTGATCAAACGTTGAATAATAGCTTCCAGAGTTGAACAAGAATGTAGTTGTATTGCCATTTGATTAAAAGTTTTAAAAGCTGTTGGAGCACTCTTAAATGATTGTTTACGTTCGGTTTAACTATATGCTTATAAGACCTACGATAACTTTTATAGCACCTTAGTTAAACTGATTCACAAGAGCTATACAGAACGTGGAATAAACGCATCAAAACAAACAATTTGGAGTTCTTATAAAACACCTGAGTTGATCAAACGTTGAATAATAGCTTCCAGAGTTGAACAAGAATGTAGTTGTATTGCCTTTTTGGTTAGAAGCTTCAAAAGCTGCTTGGAGCACTCCTAAATGATTGTTTACGTTCGACCAATCACCAACCACAATTTTGTTGCTAAAAATAGCACAAGTGATAGGCACGTTTATATGACCATAAGGCAATGATTATTCGACTGCAAGAGAAGTCACTCAAGATGAGCTTCATATACTTCTCTCATATGATCAAAATATGTATTCAAGAATAGAGCAGATGGAAACAGAAGCGGCTGGCAATCCGGGTTCATTAGTTCGAATCTTGCTTCGAGGAACCCTCGGTGGAGTATAGGTAAATTATATATAGGTGTTATTAATAAATGCAAACATTAATTTAAGACATATATCATATAATCAACGATAACATTTCTAGATAAATTCTCTCAATTAATGATTAGAGAGATTAATTGAAAGAATATCAATCAAAGATTAAACACAGATGCTTGTTACTACTTCCTCCATGATCACAGAATGTGAAATATGGCATAATTACATATTTTTTTCAATGTGCACATATAAATAAAATTAATAAAAACTGTACAAGTAATTATTTTGGCGTACCACGACAATTGTTAAACTAATTTTAATCTGTGAATATTGTGAGTACTTACACAACGGTTATTAGGGAGTCATTAAAAAGTGCTATAAACGCTTTTCACCGCTTGCTGTATAGTGATTATTTAGGAGTCATAAAAGAGTGTAACAAACGCCTCTCAGGTTTACTCTCTACTAAATTTCAAAGCAGCTGTCAAGAAGTGTCTACAAACGTTGTATAAGAGCTTTCACCAAAATAATAAAGCTTGAGTTTATATATGCATTTATAAACGTTGTATAAAAGTTGCTTCTACTCCTAAACCGCGTATACATATAATGCTGTAGTTGAACAGATTCTCCAAACCAGTGTAAACAAGAGTTTTACAGAAGTTGTAATAAACAAATTGTACAGTTATTATTCAGCATGCAGTTGAATAAAATCACAATGGAAGCGTTTCTTCAACAAGAAATTGATTTTGGGTAAACGTTTTACTGAATACGTTAGACAACACCTTTGTGTTGCAGTTGTATAGGTTCTCCAAACCAGTGTAAACAAGGGTTTTATAAAAGTTGTGGTGAACACATTGTGCAATTATTATTCAACATGCAGCTGAACAAAATCAAAACGAAAGCGTTTCTTCAACTGGAAATTGTTACTTGGGAATGCCACTAGACACCACCAGAGCACGCTGTGTGCAGTCATGAATAGACGTCCATAGGGGTGGCATAATGGGGGCCATTGCGAGGAGAATTCGTGGCACGTACGACAGTTCAACGGTCACGCTTCGGGGTCATCGTTCACCAAGAGGCACAGTCATAAGCCTGGTGATCATTAAAGACTACGGACACATAGCGAAAGTCAGAGCTAAAAATCTATAGTTTGATTGTGAAAACTAAAGCTAAAGTGAAGTGAGCTAAATTTAAAGTTTAAAGGAGTTGTAGTGGAAGTTGCCACGTACAATTGGACAGCCAAGTAATAAGCATCACACAAAAAACCCCCGAACCAGATCAAACCGTTGTCTAGTGAGATCATGTCAATCGATAACAGCCATTTCAAATTCTCCATCGCGCCCACAGGACCTCGCGGTTTTACCGTAACGTTTACGTATTTAACGTATTTTTCCGGAGTCGACCACGCCAAACGCCGGTAGTGTGTGCCACTAGCGTGTGCCGACCCTGAGGCTTGGAGACGGGGGTCTCATCAGTGCTGGGAGTAACGCCGCACTGGTACGTTACACAATTTTCATTCATAAAATGTTTCAAATTACCCACCAAAATATATGGAACGGTACATTATAAGAAAATTTCATCAGACCAATGGTTAAATCTGAAAAAATAGACCTTATCCTTCTAGTTTTTAAAAGCTTCGACTTTGCCCACTATGCATCAGGGGGGAAATCGTGCCGTGGCATTATCCGAACATTCGCGTCTTTTTCCTTTGATCCGCGAGTTTTGCTTTTTTCTTCATGCTGACACTGCTGCCAAAACTCTTGGTGAACGACACCTAAGAAAACAAATTTCACCATAAACATACTTTTGTTGCCCGATGGAGGTGGAAGCTTTGTCAAAGCGAAGCTTCGAGCGACAAATGATGTTTTTCACATGGTGCATGTGTCGCAAGAAATAGTAGTTATTGGGCAACGAGTTTTGAACGGTTTGCGTTATCATACTGGATTGAAATGATGAGCAATAAGCGTTGCGAAATTCAAATGAATTTCCACATTAATTTGTACGGCAAAATGATCTGCCAGAAAGCATTTCTGTCACATTAGACGAATTAGAAAAATCTATATTATGACTTCAGATGAGCAAAATTTTAACTAATGTGGATCATTATTTTTCAGAAATGGTCATTTTAAAAAGGGTATCGTAAAACGGGGTATCTTTGATAATGCGGGTAACTTTGATAGTAGAATATAATGACTAATTTTACCTTCTGCACTACTTCCTAATTGAAAAAATTGGTTCCATTTTGTAGCTAAGGCACATGTAGGAGTCACAAAAAAAGTTGCAGCCACTATTTTGTGACCAAATTATGTGTCGTAAAATCATTACAGCAACCATGAAGGCAACAGCAATGCAACCAAAAAAGCGCAAGATGTGAGTTGATATGTAACCAATTTAATGTTACAAAACTAGTTACATAGTTGTAACGAAATTACAATATTGGATGACATATAATCATAAAAAAGTTAATTTGTAACGTTGATTGATTTTAGTTTAATTTCGATGATGAATATTGTTTTACAGAGTACCATTATGGCATAAACATTTTGAGGCGTTGATAAAATTATAATAATCATGAGAGTTTTATATTCATAAAATAAATGCGCCATCGTATAATTTAATAGAATTATTATCATATATCTGGTCATGTATTATTCGACTAAAAAAAATCTTTTGTGTACACTCGGTTTGAAAGTTACACTTCTAACAAATAGATTCATGATACGAAAAATGTCTTGAAATAAGAATAAAAACTCGATTTTATTAATTTGTCCTCAAGGCTCGGCATTCACAATAGCATCACCATTAATTAAATATATAATCATGGAATACCCTTCCATGTGAAACCGCGGAATCATCAGTTCAACGGGCCGCGTGGCGACAGGCAAACACCACGCGACAATCGGATAGCAACAGCATCGAGCAAGGTTCATCGAGCAACAGGACGTCAGCAGGAATTAATGCATGATCAGCATAAGTATGACCAGTAGGAAAGAATGCAGTCAGTTGTTAGTTAAAATTTTAAGTGAACAGTTCAGTTTTGATTTAACTTTATTGATTTGATGTAACAAATTGTGATATGAAGGGTGATACGGTCAAAATTTGGTCAATATCAACTTGACGTATTTCTTTCAATTTTGCATTTAAAAAACCTGAACACCCCTCACTTTGAAGGTGTGTGTGTGTAGAATGTTGCTCCTATTTTAATTTTGGAATTCACTCTTCAGTTGTCAAAATGCCGTCCAAGCAAGAAGAGCAGCGTATCAAAATTTTGCTCGCGCATCGCGAAAATCCGAGCTACTCGCACGCAAAGTTGGCAAAATCGCTAAAAGTTGCCAAATCATCCGTTACAAATGTAATTAAAGTATTTGGGAAACGTTTGTAGACAGCCAGGAAGTCTGGATCGGGGGGAAATCGAAAACCGGAAGCCTCTGGGACGACAAAGAGAGTTGCCGGTAGTTTCAAGCGAAACCCTAACCTCTCTCTCCGAGATGCCGCAAATAAGCTGGGTGTATCGTCTACAACCGTGCATCGAGCCAAAAAACGAGCCGGACTATCGACTTACAAGAAGCTAGTGACTCCAAATCGCGATGATAAACAAAATACGACGGCCAAAGCGCGATCCCGGAGGCTGACGAAGTTTGACTGCGTGGTAATGGACGACGAAACCTACGTCAAAGCCGACTACAAGCAGCTTCCGGGACAGGACAGTTTTATACGGCAAAAGGAAGGGGAAAGGTAGCAGATGTTTTCAAGCACATGAAACTGTCAAAGTTCGCAAAGAAATATCTGGTTTGGCAAGCCATCTGTACCTGTGGCTTGAAAAGCAGCATTTTCATAGCTTCCGGGACTGTCAACCAAGAAATGTACGTGAAAGAGTGTTTGAATAAACGTCTGCTGCCTTTCCTGAAGAAACACGGTTGTTCCGTACTGTTTTGGTCGGATTTGGCATCTTGCCATTACGGTAAAAAGGCCATGGAGTGGTACGCCGCCAACAACGTGCAGGTGGTTCCCAAGGACAAGAACCCTCCCAACACGCCAGAGCTCCGCCCAATTGAGAAATACTGGGCTATTGTCAAGCGGAACCTAAAGAAGACCAAAAAAACTGCTAAGGGCGAACAGCAGTTCAAGGCAAACTGGCTTTCTGCGGCGAAGAAGGTGGACAAGGTGGCTGTACAAAATCTGATGGCAGGGGTCAAGCGTAAGGCCCGGCAATTCGGATTTGGAAAAGCGGAAGCCTAACTGAATATTTTTCCTGAATTTTATACTAATTGAACTTGAAAAAGAAATTTAATTTGATTTTTTAAATAAACGATTTCACCGATTTACACGCGTTTTCCCTTGACCAAATTTTGACCGTATCACCCTTTAAATATTTTTTTTATCCCACTCGCAACGTGACTGTTATAATTGGCGCAGCCTACGGGAATAGGCTGTGTGAAAGTGTGGAAAAAACAGTGGAAAAGTGAATGATTAATACCGTTCATAGAAGCGATCCCGCAATCACTGAAGATAAGAATATTAGTGACCGATAGTAATTATTTGAAGTGAAAGCATCCGCGACACCAAAGGTTGTGTTGAAGATCGTCGTTTTAGGAGTCGAGGATCCCCCGCCATACTACACCTGGAGCACCAGCATCGTCCGCCCGGAACCATAAAAAAATCGTAATTAATCGTCACTTTTTTTGCTTTTTTTTCGCTTCAGTGAAATTGTAAAGCATACTAAAAGATAGGTGCTAACAGTAAACCGCAATAAATTCGCAGAAAAGTGTAACTTACGTCCCTTGGAACTACTACAAGATAGGCTTCCCTTGTAGAAGGGTGACATACTACAAGAAAGGTGTAACTTTTTTTATACCCCGTTGGGGAAACTACAAGATAGAACCCACGATTCAATTTAAAAATCAATCGGTTGAATGCCGAAAATTTCAAAAGAAAAACCTGCCCTGAGAAAAACAAGGGAGGTATTCAAATTAACTGTACAGCATTCGGAAGAAGAAGAGGACACCTCATCCGACTGTTCAGAAGAGTACGCACACGTACCCTTAAAATCAGACATTCCGTTGTTGACTTCTTTGTCTTTAGACAATAAGAACGAGACAAAAAAAAATAACATGGATCAGCTTGCCGCTCAAATTAGCAGCCTTGCAGCAGTGCTGGAGGCTATGAAGAATACACTAAATCAGCAATAAGTTACACTCGATACCTAATTACAAAACGGCACAGGTACGAGTAACACCGTTACACCGTTGAACCTCAAACAACGGGGAATATGGAGAATTTATTTAAAATCTCCGAACTAATCAAAGTAATTCCACGCTTTGATGGAAATCGCAAAGAGCTTTCGAAGGACATTGTTTGCCTCGCTAGAAATCCTCAAAACTTCCAAGAAGTCAAGGTAATTTTGATGAATGCCTTAGGCGATCGTCAAAAGGTCACATATTACAAAAGCCAATTGTGGCAAACTAAAATGACAGACAACATGTCAGTTCCTAAATATTATAATCGATGCAAGGACGTAGTTCAAAACATAAAATCCCTTGCAAAACAAAAATCTACAGGGTGAGTGACGAATTTTTGCAGTAAATTTCAAATAGTAATTTCTAATGCTTGCGGATCATGATTTAGATATATTTGGCAGCACTGAATTGCTCATACTGTTAGATGTAAGATGTAAACAAACAGTGTTGAGTAAACGTAAAGATGTCGAAACAAAAGAGCAATCGGTCAGCCGCTGTCGCTTTGTTTAGCACCGGAGTAAGCGTAATAGAAATAATTCGGTGGATAAATGTGTCTGAAAGAAATAAAAAAGGCCTGGGAAAGTGATAAAACGGAGAACCTGCTCATACTGCTAATAAAACACAGAAATGGCTTGCGGAAAATATTTCGGAATTTTGGGAGGGAGAAATTTGGCCCCCAAGCAGTCCCGATATCAATCCGTTGGATTATTTTGTACGGGGCATCGTCGAACGGAATACCAATAGAACCCCTAACACCACACTCAAGGGGAAGCTCACCGGCCCAAAAAAAAAAAAATATATTTTCGATACGTTTTTATTTTTCTAAAAATATTGGGAAAAATTATCAAAAATCCAAGAAAATCAGTTTCTTTCTTAGAGTTTTTGTCAAAAATTACATGCAAAAAAAAAATTTCTATCCCATCATGAAAAAAAATGGACTCTCAGAAAAACCGAAAAGTTGATGTTTTGTGGTTTTTTGAGTCCAACTTTATGCCATAATGACTTATAAAACATGTTTTTGCACGTGAATTTTCTTTAAAAAATTAGAAAAATGTGATTTTTTTTAGATTTTTGATACTTTTTTTCAATTTTTATCCGTAATTTTTTTTTCGGAGCGGTCTGCTTCCCCTTAAGTCCCTTAAAGCTAAAATCAAGGTAGTGATGACATCTATGGATTAAAACATTGTCAAACGTGCATATGGCAGTTTCCGGAAGCGTCTAGCTACAGTCGTCGAAAGGGAAGGCGATTTTTTTTCAATAAAATTAGTTACAACTTCCATATTTTGCGGAAAAAAAATAAATCACATAACATTCATTGCTAGAATAGCTAACTGGTGTAATTTTTCTCAAATATGTCATTTACTGCTAAAATTCGTCACGCACCCTGTATATATAAAAATAATTGGGATGCGATTAATGCATGCATAGAAGAAAACACCCTAGCAGCCTTCCTCGCAGGGCTAAAAGAAACATACTTTGGGTATGCCCAAGCAGCAGGCCCAGAGGACATGGAAGACATGGAGAATACAGCTTCTAACATGGACAATTTTAAACAGACCAGATTCCAACCAAACAGAGAGTTGAAGTCTGAAAACAAAAATTATGATAACAAATATTCGAAAACACATCAAAAATTATCAAACCAACAAGACTTCAAGAACAAAAAACAATTGTGATTCTTCGCAACCTATGGAGCTTGGCTCAACAAGATCTAGATTAACCCTCAATAAAAATCAAATTAACAATTCCGAACTAACAGACGATAAAAAAATCTTCAGACTCCGAAAATTAAGAAGAAAACATCGATTTAAATTTTTGTTTGGCGCAAACAAACCAGATTCCAACCTTAATTATCTCCCATACATCGCTAGTCAGAATACTAAAATCAACCAAATTATAAAACTATTGAAAGATACAGGTGCGAACAAGAATGTCATCCGTCCAGGTTTCCTTACAAATTGCGGACCGAGCAAAAACACAAAAATTAAAAATATTTCTGGAAATCACAATATCAATAAAAAAGGGAAGCGAACCTCATTGGACGTAACGTTCCCACTCAAACATACTATGAAATAAAATTTCACGAATTTTTTGACGGAATTATTGGCTCCCAATGTTTAGCTAAAAATAAAGCAAAAATTGACTTTCAAAAGGAGATATTAGAAATTGGCAACATTAACATACCATACAAAACATATTTTCCAGCCAAAAAGTTACATTCTTATCAACTCGAAATTAATACTACAGCAAACGGCGATTGGCTAGTACCAACATTCCAAAAACTTAATAAATCAGCAATAATAGAACCGGGGCTTTATAGCTCTCAAAACTATTAAAAAAAAACCGTGAAAATCCTCACCAACAGACCCAAACCAGCAACTATGAGTTGAGAATTAAAAATAAAAGTAAATAATTTTGAAATCATTACCCCCATACCAATAACAGATAATACCGAATTAAACGAAGAAACAATACTTATTTATTTATTTATTTATTTATTTATTTATTTATTTATTTATTTATTTATTTATTTATTTATTTATTTATTTATTTATTTCGTCTACCAACGTAGACTAGTACATATTAGAATACAGTTTTGTTTTCTTAAATTTAGTTATTTATTTCGTCAACTTTGGACAAAAGGTTAAAAGTATAATTTTTTCTTTAATAAAAATTAAGCAGTGTCAGCTTTCCTATTTTTTATGAGTTATAATGCCTTATGGAGTAAAAATATTGTTTTAGTTTATGCCGAGATATTGTAAAGTTAATGGTTTCGCAGTATTGATTGTAAGAGGCCATCATGCGGTTTAATGGCCCATATTTTGCATAATTTGTACGATGATGTTTTATGGCAAATAAATTTCGATTTCGGAGTTGCCGAGTAGGTGCATGGAAATTTAATTTTGATAAAAGTTCTGTGGAGTCAATGCGTTGCGAAACGATATCGTTTACAAATGAAACCATTGCATATTCACGACGCTCTTTTAATGTTTGTATGTTTATAAGCATGCAGCGTGCTTCATATGATGGAAGAGGAAATGATGTCCAACCTAATTTTCGAAGAGCGTATAATAGAAATTGTTTTTGTACGGATTCTAATCTTTCTTCGTGCGTGATTGAAAAAGGATACCATACAATGCTGCAATATTCCAGTATTGACCTCACATAGGCGATATATAGTGTTTTAATTGTGTATGGGTCCTGAAAGTTATAGCAAAAGCGCTTGAATAATGAGCATAAGCAGAATGGAACATCGATCAGAATTCGAACATCAAGAACTAACTAAAACTATTTTGAACAACCAGGGAATACTATTAAAAACCGGCGAAAGACTTACGGGCTACTACAGGCGCTTTATAAAGGATTACGCAAAATTAGCCAAACCCCTTACGAAGTACTTGAAGAAAGACGGACAAATTAATTGTAATGACGAAGAATACAAAAAAGGGTTTGAGAAGTTGAAGAAAATTATAACATCCGATCAGATTCTTACGTATCCGGATTTTACCCTTCCCTTTATATTAACCACTGACGCCAGTAAATACGCGTTAGGCGTAGTTTTATCTCAGTTACAAAACAATGTGGAGAAACCTTTAGCTTTTGGCAGCAGAACGCTTAACAAAACGGAGGTCAATTACTTCTCAACAGAAAAAAGAGGCCCTTGCAATTATGTGGGCTGTGGATGAATACCGAGCTTACCTATACGGTAATAAATTCACTTTAATAACTGATCACAAGCCTCTAACCTTCATAAAAAACTCAATGAAACATACAAAAATCCTTAGATGGCGGATTGACCTAGACAACTTTGATTATAACGTCCAATACCGCCAAAGAAAAACTAACGTGGTAGCTGATGCACTCAGTAGGAAAATTGATAATGACATCATTAATAACGAAAACATTTCAATTTCAGATACTTCAAATTACCTAATGAAGTCCACAACCAATAAAGAGACGCAACATTCCGTAATAATCAATAATAACGAAAATGTTTCAATTCCAGATACACACAGCGACTCAAGAGAAGAAATTGATCCTGACGAGGATAACCCTGCACTTGCAGAAGACGTAGACGCCGTCGAAACTTCCGACTCTCAAACGGTACATTCCGCTAATGCATCTGACGACTATTTCATTCATTTTACAGAAAGACCAGTAAATTATTTTACGAATCAGATAATATTTAAAATCGCACACATTGAAACGACGATTACCGAAATTGCTTTCACAAACTATCATAGGGCAACCATATGACAAAAACAATTTGATGAAGACTCTACCTTAGACGACTTGAAACGTTTCCACAATAATAAACAGAGTGCAATAAAGGCACCAGAATCCATAATCAACTTAATTCAGGAAGTATTGAAAAAACAAAACATTTAAACAACTCCTCTCATTCCGTTTTCAGTCCATTGTAAGTGGAAGATGTAAAATTAGAAAATTTGCAAAACAGCATCATAGCTAGAGAACACGAAAGGGCGCATAGAAGCATAATAAAAATTGTAAACCACATAAAAAGAAGCAATTTCTTCCCAAAAATGCATTCAAAAATTAAATGTTTTATTAACACATACCAAATTTGCAATTCACACAAATATGAGCGAAAACCTTTTAATATAAGGATCTCATTTAGGCCAATAACTAACAAACCAATGCGTTGCAACGTGAGGATTCTACTTGGAAAAGCAAAGTTCGGTCATATCTCAAGCTTACTCGTCTTTGTATGGAGGAAAATTATTTCATTTTCAAAGGCAATTTTTATAAACAAACTAAGGGCGCTCCTATGGGCAATCCGCTTTCTCCATTTTTATGTGAATTGATCATGGCTAACCTAGAAAATACTCTGGAGGATAGGAATTTGTTGCCCAAATGTTGGTATAGGTACGTGGATGACATCTTTAGCATTGTCAAAAGAGAAGATTTATCAAACACTTTGGAGGCCATAAGCAACGTTCACAAGGACATCAAATTTACTCACGAAGAAGAGCTAGACGGTAAACTCCCCTTCTTAGATCTTCTCGTCATCAGGGAAACGTCTTCGTTCCGTTTCGAAATCTATTGGAAACCAACAAACACAAAAAGAGTAATACCAAACACTTCAAACCATTCCCATCAACACAAAATGGCCGCTTTTCACCAAATGGTTCACAGGATGCAAACTCTTCGTCTTAGCGATACAGGCAAATCAAAGAAAATAGCTCACATTTTTGAAATCGCTGAATTTTGACAAAAACATTACCAAACAATTGATTTCGAAGTTTAGAAGTTTTGGCCTAGATTTAGTATTCAGCAGTAGGATAAATCATCTGAAGTCACTGTTAAGATCAACAAAAGATTCAATAAATGTCTTAGGGAAAGCCGGAGTCTACAAATTCTTTTGTCCAGATTGCAATAAAATCTACATTGGTCAGATGAAAAGGACTTTGGACACAAGGTTTAAGGAACACATCGCAGAAGTCAAAAAGGCTAAAAAAGAGATGGATAAAGGACTTCATTATGAATTTAAATCCAAGGTTGCAGAACATATCGTTACAAAGGGGCACAATTTGACAAACATTAATATCCTGCGGACTGTATCTTCGCCTTGGAAACTTAGCTGAAAGTTTAGAAATATTTAAACATAATCCATCAACATTGCTTTTCAAGGAAACGGATACTCGAGACTCTTTAGCATGCTACCTAAAACAACACATCGTAGCATGCATCTACCTGTTGGAGGCTGAATTTAGGTACCTGTTTAGGTAAATTGTGACATGGCAGTGGGTACCTAGTACCTATTGATTAGTGTATAACTCGTAGATAAAAGATGGATTCTTCAGTGGTTTTGACTACTTGGCATTGATGAAGTCTGCAAGTAGTAGACGAAATACGCATATCTGTCAAAAGATAAGCAATTATAACGGAATTTAATGGAAATAAACCAGCCCACTCAAAGCTCTTCAAATAATATTTGCCTAAATGCTCACGTCACCCAAGGACGCAGTAACTTAAAGCATCATCAAATCTCACGATGAATCACCAAACAGTTGAAATGATAATGTTTAATTTCTTTTTTATCACCAATAAAGTGCGTACATACCATACATTCGAAGCGGTCGTAAACATATTCAAGTCCTTTTCGAAATCACTTTCTCAGCCAAGGCTCCCCAAAGTCTATCCTCCTTACGGGAACAACTGCGCACATTCAAAGTCAACGCAACCGGAGGTGGTTATTCCTCAATCCCCTGCTGACTCCACCGTACACACGATGTGATAAGATTGCAGATGTGACAGAAATCCAAACGTACTCATCTGTAAATGTTCTGTCCCATTCTTCAGAAAGAGCGATTCGGTGCCAGCGAATGAGGAAATAAGTCATTTTTATGACTGAGAATCATTCTTTCCACCATTCCGTTGGAGTCTGGATAATGCGAAAGGAGGCCATACATTCGGTCGCATGGGATTTAAAGTTCAGGCTTCGAAGACTCGCACAAGAGAAGAAAACGCAAGACAAGAAGGAAATGTGCTTGCACAACCAGCATCAGCAATCTTGCGCACACAAAAAACAATAAAACTGTGATAGGAAAAGGGAAAGTTATGAATGCCAGCTATGAAAGATGAATTATTGATGGATGGGAGCTGTCATGTCAGGGGAATAAGCAAAACGAGGTTCAACTTGTGACTTATGTGGGAGGAAGAGCTGTTGATTAGTTTGATAAATCTGATGGGAATTTCAGGATTTATCTTGATTTGTGGATAAATTGCTGGGTTGGATTCACTTGTCAGACGTGCCAATGAATATCCAACCATTTGATACAGTGCATTTTCGGAGATGGATGTTTTGATGGAATACAAAGAGAAAGATCAATCATTAAATATGTTCTGGTAGAAAGTACCTATTTAAGTGTTGAATATTCCTGTTCCCTAATTCCAAATTTAATACGGCACATTGTATTTTTCAACTGTCATGCATGGACCAATTTTAATATTCGTTGTCGTCCCATGGCTTGACCAATGAGCTCAACGTCTCTCTTATTATTCACCTCATAGGAAGATAATTTATACCCTCCCTCCCCTTTCTAGCAAACAACTTCACCTCATTTGTACCAATCCCTGGAAAATTCAAATCATATTCCAATGATGTGCAAATGCCCTCCCACCAACCATCGGAATGGAGCAAAGCCACATTTCAAATTGAATCCTTCTTCTTCGCCTGTCTGCTGAGCACACCGAACGGAAGAAAATTTTATAAATGGATTTCGACATGATCGATTGTGGTGAATTCGTTTAAAATGGAAATGAAAAATTTATTTTTATTCCACCCAGCCCCGCATGCTGGTCGGTTGCTCTGGTACTCTCCGACTCCGATCTGGTTAGCAAATGGGACTGCTCCGTAAGCTCCGGTGTCTTCTTCCAAATGTGATCTTGGTTTTCTTTCTTAAAGATGGCGAGTGATGCGAGAATTGATGGAACTGTGCGGCTGCTCGCCTCAACGCTCGGTTGATGGAACACTTTCAAGCTCGTCTGATTATTGGGTGGCAAAGGTTTATCCATTGCAGCAAAAAAAAAAACCTAAAAAACTTGATTGATGAGGATTCCTGGAAAAGGAAAACAGCAGGAGTTTATCTTTTCAATTACCATATTTCGCTGGGATCCCAACCGATTGCCGATGGGTGGAGAATTAAATTTTAACACTTTTGAAGTTTTGCTACGCGAGGGCGGTCGTTTATTGTTGGAGAACTTTTCGCATAAATACCCATATTATTCACCTGAAAAGCATTAACCCCATTCAACAATCTGGGGAAAAAATGTTCATAACAGCCATAAAGCTTTGAAATAGGAAATAATTTCATCTGAGCTGCAGCGCTGTGTTTCTTGAGGACAGAATAAAAGCGAGTGGACCAGTATTTCGAAGTACCACAACAGCTTACGATGAAAATAAAAGCTCCAATCCGGGATTTTATGAGGATGGGATGTGGCAATGGGATTCTCTGCCTATTGTTGCGAATGGCAATTTTTCAAGAGCTGCTGTTGCTTGCTCCGGTGTTTTATTTTTGTTTTCTAAAGCTTCAGCCGTGTCCATTGACCTCATTATTTTGGAATCTCATTTCCGCATTGAATTTCTAAAAGATTTATGACGCCTTCCAGGCACAGAAGCAGGTGCCTTTGTTGAATATTTGCTATGTTGAACACGGGCTTGGTCAGGTTTCAAAACAAAGGCGGGTGAAGTTGGTTCAAAGTTTCAGAATCAGGAAAACTTTTCAAATCTTGGATCTTGTTTTAGGTTTCTTAAAAGTTGCTATGTCATTAATTGTCTTGAAAGTTCAATAAGAAATGTTGCTTACAAGCAGCAAGAAACCACATAATCAAAAATTGTACTCTTAATTACTACCCACTTTAGTGTTATTGTTCCGGGAACAATAGGGCTCTCAACCGTTTTAATTAGCAGCTCGCAAACTCGAATTTATGGGTGCGAATACAGCTTTAACTGCAATATTTATTCGCTTAGGTAAGCATTTAACTCATTTAGTTATAATAATAATACTACTTACAATTATTCGGTTTGAGCGTATGGAATATTAATGCCTAACCGAAAT
Organism: Ochlerotatus camptorhynchus; assembly: GCF_037179485.1. NCBI lineage: Eukaryota > Metazoa > Arthropoda > Insecta > Diptera > Culicidae > Ochlerotatus > Ochlerotatus camptorhynchus. Next base: position 150,441 of record NW_027040679.1, on the reverse strand, counting down.
CCTCGTATGTGAAGCAATCTGCGATAAATTTTAGGTTATACATAGTTTCTAATTGTATTTCATATAAACTTACGGCTGCTCTGCTAACTGTGATAACTATCTGTTATAGTTTAGGGTAAGATAGTTTAAGTACAACTTTAGCTGTAAGAACTGAAAAAACATAGTTTTAGGCCTAATTCAAAGATAATTACAATCACTTCAATTTACTTCTAACTTTCTTTTCACCTCTAAGATTTTCTACAGACAACCTCTCATCGGCCACGTCATTGTCCGTCAACTTGTACACTTTGACGTTTTAAGTCTTGGTAACACCGTTCGCCAGTTGAAGCGGTGATGTCGTTCGGTTGCGGTTACACCGCGGGGCAGTGCTGGCAGCAACATCCTCCCCCCCGTAACACTGGCCACCGGTTCCAGTTTTACCACCAGACTCAACCTCCAACACGGCCAACTTCGACACCGGTCTACGTAACATCCCCCTCGCAGTCTGAACTATAGCTTGCCGAACTCGTCCGTCTTCCGAAGCCACGACATCCTTGATCCTTCCTCGAATCCATCCGTTCCTACGGGCGTCGTCCACTACAAGGACTAGATCCCCAACAGCAACAGGCGTTACTTCTCCAAACCACTTCATCCGTTTGGTCAGCATCGGGAGATATTCCCGAATCCAACGCTTCCAGAACACGTCCAGTTGATATTGTATTAGATTCCAGGAAGTCTTAACCGCGGAAGCCGCGTCACTGAACGTTACTGCAGGCTGGCGAACACCCGTTGAGTTTCCTAGGAGGAAGTGATTTGGCGTCAGAGCTTCCCCTTCGGCAGCGTCTAGGGGCAAGTAGGTAAGCGGACGGCTGTTAACAATGCCCTCGGCTTCGACTACTAGTGTTCCTAGTCCCTCGTCGTCCAGTTTCCGATCGTTGTTGTAAGCTGCCTCCATAGCCGACTTAATCGACCGTACCATCCTTTCCCACGCTCCGCCCATGTGAGGTGCTCCTGGCGGAATGAAATTCCACTTCGTATCTGTATTAGTGAACGTCGCTGCCAATTCGCTGTGTATACACTCGAGCTCCTCCCGCAGCAGACGTTCGGCACCTTTGAAGTTGGTACCATTATCGGTATAGATTTCTGCCGGCGCCCCTCGGCGGCAGACAAAACGACGTATGCACTTGATGCACGACGGTGTAGAAAGGCTGTGAGCAACCTCGACATGAACGGCGCGTGTAGTGAGACAAGTGAATAGGCAGATCCAGCGTTTAGCAGCACTCCTCCCTACTTTCACTAATAACGGCCCGAAGAAATCGATGCCGGTGTAGGTGAATGGTCGAGTGAACGACGACAAACGAGCCACCGGCAACGGCGCCATTCGTGGAACCGTGGGATACGTCTTCTTCACCTTGCACCACTGGCACGTTGCTGAAACTTGCTTCACCACCGTCCTCAATCGGGAAATGTTGTAGTACTGTCGGACTTCGTTCACTACCGTTTCGGAATTTCCGTGGCGAAAGGCTCGATGGAAATCATCTACCACTAGCTTTGTCACCGGGTGCTTTCTCGGGAGGATCACCGGGAATCTGGCATCGAACGATGCATGCGGTGCCGCTCCAATTCTTCCTTCGACTCGTAGAACTCCGTTCTCGTCCAGCATCGGCGTTAACTGGTATAAGCTGCTTGTTTTGGGTAGCTCCGTGTGTCCTCTCGAGAACAGGATCATCTCCTCCGGATATTCGTTCCATTGCACCATCCGCATTATCGTATCCTTCGCTTTTCGTAGTTCATTTTGGCTCAGGTACAGCAATTCCGGCTTCTCTCTTCGTTGTCTACGCTGACAGTTGTCCACGAAACGATGTACGTACGCTACTGCTCCCAGAAGTCGCCGCCACTTTGAGAAACGGGAAAAGTCCACCACAATCTCTGGAATCGTCGTTCCTTTGATTACAAAGCAGGTTCGTAGTTCCTCGTCAGGTTGCGCCGAAGTTTTCACCTGTTTCGGCCAGTTCTCTTCGGGAAACCGTAAAAATTCCGGACCCTTGAACCACTCGTCGGTGACTTTCGGGCAAGGGTTCTTGCTCCATTTTGTAGCAGCATCTGCAGGGTTTAGTTTGCTAGGAACCCATCGCCACTCTGCTACGTCCGTCGTAGACAACAATTCCCCTACTCTGCATGCAACGTACTGTTTGTACCGGCGATGATCGGCACGCAACCAGGCTAACACAGTTGCGGAGTCACTCCACAGGAAACGCTGCTTCACTTCGACGGTGTGGCATTCCTGAACGAACGACATCAAACGACTGCCAAGGACCGCTGCTTGCAACTCCAAGCGGGGAATCGAGAGTGGCTTCAGAGGTGCGACCTTTGTTTTCGCTGCTACTATCGAGCATTCTGATTCGCCCTTAGCGTTGACCACCCTGAAATACGCCACAGCGGAGAATGCGGATTCGCTTGCATCCACGAAAATGTGTAGCTGAAGCTGTTCATACGTTTTCTTGATTGCGTCCTTGAAATAACATCGTGGGATCCGCAGGTGGCTGATCTTAGGGAAAAGGCTGGTCCACTTGATCCAGCGACCAAATATATCTTCTGGCACTCTTTCGTCCCACTGTATTCCAGCTCGCCAAACGTCTTGGAGAAGGATCTTTCCGTGAACTAGAAATACGCTTAGGATTCCCAGAGGATCGAATATCCCCATCAAGCATTTAAGCATCTGCCGTTTGGTTGGCCGCTCACCGTTGTCTATCACCCGCTGAATCTCCTCCTTCAAATCCATCGAGAACCGCAGCTCGTCTTCGGTAGTGTGCCACAACATGCCCAGTACTCGATCGCTACTGTCCACGGCGCTCAGGCAAAGACTTTTGCTTGCCTTCGGATCCTCCTCTTCCAACTCACGAAGTACTGCGATGCTGTTTGAAAGCCAATTCCTAAGCTGAAATCCTCCTTTCTCGTGAATCGATCTGATTTCACGCGATACTCGTTCTGCTTCTTCCTCGTTCTCGAAACTGTCGAGGTAATCATCCACGTAGTGGTTATTCAGAATTCCCTCCACTGCTCTTGGGAATTGTTCAGCGTATTCTTCGGCATTTCTATTTTTGATATACTGTGCCGAAGCCGGCGAACACGTGGATCCAAATGTTGCCACGTCCATAAGGTATATTTCGAGTGGCTCCAACGGATCGCTCCGGAACACGAAGCGTTGAGAATGCCGGTCCCTCATACGAATCAACATCTGGTGGAACATTTCTTTGATGTCCGCAGAAACTCCCACCTTGTACTGCCGAAAGCCTGACAAAACGGCTGGAAGCAATGTAAGCTGGTCTGGACCTTTCAGCAGCATGGAATTCAGGGATATTCCATCCACTATCGCTGCCGCATCCCAAATAAGCCGAACTTTACCCGGTTTCCGTGGGTTGGTCACTGCGCCTAACGGTAGATACCACACTCGTTTCGGCTCCGCTTGCGCTAATTCGTCTTCCGTCACTCGATGTGCATAGCCTTTGATCTGGTACTCTGCTATCTGCTTCTTAATATTAGCCGCTAGCTCAGGATCCCGATTCATCTTGCGCTCCAGACACTCAAATCGTTTAACCGCCATATTGTAGCTGTCCGGAAACTCGATGTTGTCGTATCTCCACAGCAGACCCGTTTCGAACCGTTCATCTACTCGGGTAGTCGTCTCCTCCATGATTCTTCTAGCACGCTTGTCCTCTTCTGATTCCAGCTGTACTGAAGGCTTTACCCCCGCATCTTCTATCAGGAAGTAATCCTTCACTGCGTTATGTAGCTGCTGATCACTGTGACACTCACAAGTGTGGTAATTCAGCGAATGTGCACCTTCATTTCCACTGCCACCGAAGATACACCATCCTAGCCTAGTCTTCACGGCAATAGGTTCACCTCTCTTGCCTTCTTTCACCTGCAGCGGGACTGTAAGGCTCACGTTGTTCACACCTATCAAGAGTCGAGGAACTGCCTTCGCGTAGTTGTCGATAGGCAAACCTTGAAGATAACGATAGCGTTGTGATAGCTCATCATAGTTGAGACTCTGTTCCGGCAACGTGAGCTCCTTCACGGTGCGGACATCGTTGAGAGAGAACAGTTTTTGACTATTTGTTCCCTTGATCGTAATTCGAACGTTTTTCGATTCTGGCTCGACTCTGGTGACGTTTCCTGTCCACTTCAGGCACAAAGGTTCGGTCCAACCGTTGACTCCCAGTTGCTCCACCAGACTGCTGTCGATGAGCGAGAGATCCGAGCCGTCATCCAGAAAAGCAAAGGTTTCGATAGTAGCTCGCGGACCGGAGATGATGACAGGAATAATGCGAAACAGAAGAGCTTGCTTGTATTGCCGATGCGTATGGTTCTGCACGGTTGACATACCTTGTGTATGCCGCCCGCTGGCATTGGGTCGATTGGAATGCAGCAACGGATGATGGCGATATTGGCATCCCTCGATTACACACCGTGTTGAATTTCTGCAGCTTCTTCTTCCGTGTGCGTTAAGACAACTCCGACAAAGCCCGTTATCTTGCGCGAACTTCCACCGGTTGTCTACGGTATACGCTTTGTACGTGGAACATTCTGTCACGTGATGACCTGACCTTTTACAGCAAGAACATACTCGAACTTTATCCCGAACTGGCTCTCGAACTTGCTCTGCTTCGCTAGTGTGGGCATTCACCGCTCCCTTCTGCTTCGGCTTCTGCTGACCACCACTGTTCCCACCGACGTACATTGTAACTCTGCTGACTGCTGTGATAACTCTGAGCATGAAATCTCCAAACGCCTTTAGGTTGACTACCGGGTGCTGCTGCATATAGTCTGCCCACTGCATTTTAGTGTGCGCAGGAAGTTTCTCCACCAGCTCCATCAGCAACGTTGGGTTGGAAAGGTGGTCTTGCTGTCCTGCGGCTTCCAGATGATCGCTGAGGCTTCGCACAGCCATTCCAAAGTCGATTATGGTCTCCAATTTCTCCGCTTTTGGCGCCGGAACACTACGCACCTTCTGCAGTAGAGCATTAATTAACAATTCAGGTCGCCCGTACAGCAAACGAAGGGTATCTATCACTTGAGGCACTGATTCAGGCAGCAGCAACCTGCTCTTGACAGATTCGTACGCGGACCCTCTCAAACAACGCTGCAGACGCGCGAGGTTTTCGGCGCTGTTGTAACCACATGCAAGCGAACTATTCATGAAGCTACTTATAAATATCGGCCAATCAGCTGGGTCACCCGAAAACGTGGGTAGATCGCGGGGCATCACTTGACGCGCGGCTAGCTGCGAGGGGGAGGGGGTAAATTGATCAGTAATGGGCAGACACGACGGTGGGGGAACTGCTCCAACGGATAGTACCGGATTTACATGTGACGGAAAGCCAACATTCGACAGTCCCTGTTGCGGGAAAACTGTTCCAGACGCAAGTGGCGAAGAGCCAACAATCGGCAATCCCGCAGTTGGGGGAGCTAATCCGGAAGATTGAATCGGATTTGCCGGTGGCGGAAAGCCAACATTTGTTCCAAACGAAGGGGGAACAGTATTTGTTTCATTGGAGGAAATCGTGGCAAATGGTGCCAACGTTCCAAATTGCTTCATAATTTGTTGGAGGGAGTTTTCAATTTTTGGTGGTAATGGTGGATTTATTATTGGATCACCGAGTGACTTACCTTGATGTGTTATGGGGGGCACTTGGGGTTCGACTTTACTTCTTGGGTTGGTTACCTGTTGCTGCTTCGGACCTATTTTAGGGATCGCGCCGGTATACTGCTGCTGATACCTCTCCTCACGGCACCGTTCAGGAACGCCAAACGGCTTTAACGTTGAATTCAACTGTGGCTGCTTGAAGCTGGATTGCTGACGGTGTTCTGCATGCCTCAGCTCTTGTCGCCTCGTTGCATCCCTAGCCAACTTTTGCCAAATAAGCTTGTTGACCTCATCGGTTGGCTCCGGCATCGTTTTCCCCGAGTCAATCTGACCCTGGCTGTTCAATGCAGCTGCTGCAGTATCTGCGGATTGGCCTACTAACGGAAGACCATCAGAAACATCGGACTGCTCATCGCATTGCTGTTGCCAGTGCTTCACCCTGTCCAGACTCGTCCTTCTACTGACCTTGCTCCTGTTGCTGACCGAATCGTCCGTTTCGTGCAACTCCTCCTCCAGCATCTTATATTTTTCCACCAAATGACGTTTTTCCATCGCTTGCTGCTCTTCCAACAGCTTCTTTTTTAGCATCAAACGTGCCGCCCTAGCGCTGGACGTTGTTGTTCGGGAACATACACTCAGCGGCAAACAGTGTCCACAAGTCCACGATCGATCTGCCACCGATGTAGATACTTCCGCGCATTGCATATGCCACCACCCATTACATTGATCGCATTGCACGCAATCGTCGACCGCGTCTGGGCGATCACAGCAGACGCAGCTGGATGTTTGACCCTTCTCCGGTGTGGCTGGGTTGGTGGGGTTAGTCAATGAATCCGATTTCGGCATGGCGAATAATTTTAAAGGTTTGTTCCGGGAACAATAGGGCTCTCAACCGTTTTAATTAGCAGCTCGCAAACTCGAACTTATGGGTGCGAATACAGCTTTAACTGCAATATTTATTCGCTTAGGTAAGCATTTAACTCATTTAGTTATAATAATAATACTACTTACAATTATTCGGTTTGAGCGTATGGAATATTAATGCCTAACCGAAATCCTCGTATGTGAAGCAATCTGCGATAAATTTTAGGTTATACATAGTTTCTAATTGTATTTCATATAAACTTACGGCTGCTCTGCTAACTGTGATAACTATCTGTTATAGTTTAGGGTAAGATAGTTTAAGTACAACTTTAGCTGTAAGAACTGAAAAAACATAGTTTTAGGCCTAATTCAAAGATAATTACAATCACTTCAATTTACTTCTAACTTTCTTTTCACCTCTAAGATTTTCTACAGACAACCTCTCATCGGCCACGTCATTGTCCGTCAACTTGTACACTTTGACGTTTTAAGTCTTGGTAACACCGTTCGCCAGTTGAAGCGGTGATGTCGTTCGGTTGCGGTTACACCGCGGGGCAGTGCTGGCAGCAACAGTTATAGTTTGAAAAATGTCAATCAAATTGCCAATAAACTACGGCATGCTTAAGAAAGTAATTTACGATATGGTCAAAAATTTCCGAAGTAATAGACTTCGGAAATTTCGAATTATAAATGTGCTATTTTATTGGCCATTTTCAACCAGCCCGTCAATTTCCGGAAAGTGCTTCCTACGTACATGCAACATTCAGCATATTTGTAGTTCTGTGTCAAAATTTCAGCTCAATTGATCATAACAAAACATACTTGCAACACGCCAAAGTTGGCTAGCTGGTATGAAAATCGGCATATTGTCAAGAGATGTTATGCCTCAGAAAATCCTGGCAGCGCCGGCTGGGATTGAACCCAGACCTGCTGGGGTGAGAGGTTATCATGCTTACCAATACACCACCGGTGCCGCTTTTATTTTGTATTGTTGAAGATTTTGCCAACGATAAAGTTTGCCTACTTTCTAAAGAAAAATCAACAAAATGGTGCAAAACCGGAGTTACGATTTGACTGGGACATGACATTATGAAACGCCAGGCCGACGAATGACGCACATCGCGTTGAACTTGTTCACCTTTTTTACTTATTCGCAATTAATCGGGTATCTTCACCTTCTTACCCCATAGAAAAAAAATAATCTGAATTGAGAAATGTCGATGTGATCGAAGTGGATCTGATTTTATTGCTTACTCTTCAGTCAGTAATTTGCGATGCCTCCAATAAGGCGCAGCAACATCGAACGCAGCAGTCTTAAAGCTAGGAACACAATGAATCTTCGAGCGAGCCAAACTACCTCACAGTGTGCATCACAAAATGAACTGGCTAGAGAAAGAATGTCGCAGTCACGAATGAAGTTAATCGATTGAGAATGATAAGAAGGAATGCAGCCCTAACTAGATCCGTTGACAACAATGAGCAACTAAACCTGACTAGGTGAGTACGACGCCAAGCCAGTAGTGTGATTTTTTTTAACTCTTTATTTGTTTCAAATTCAAAATAAATTACATTTCATTTTAACCTAGGTGCTCCAGTTACTGCAGTAGCTTACCAGCCTTAATTGTTATGATATATAGCTAAGTGTTCTTACATTGTTCCTGTCTTGGCAATTCAGTATTTTAAATAGGTTTTTTAAACCTGCATGTCAGTATAACAATTGATATCTTAAAACTAAAAACTAAAACTAAATCTTATCTAAGTATAAAGGGAATTAATCGTTGCAATTGAAGGTTGCAACGATTTTTGCCTGAAATTATTAATTATTTTGTTTGACATTTGTTCTAAAGTCTCAACATTCGAAATTCCATGTACTTCGGTAGTACTGTACCAGGGAGGCAACTTCAAAATCATTTTCAGAACTTTGTTCTGAATCCTTTGAAGTGCTTTTTTCCTGGTAGTGCAACAACAAGACCATATTGGCACAGCGTAAAGCATGGCTGGTCTAAAAACTTGTTTAAATATTAGAAGTTTATTCATCAGGCAAAGTTTTGATTTTTTGTTTATAAGAGGATACAAACATTTTATATATTTGTTACATTTGGCTTGAATGCCCTCAATATGATCTTTAAAAGTTAATTTTTGGTCAAGTATTAATCTAAGATATTTCACTTGGTTTGACCAGGAAATAGGAACTCCGTTCATAGTGACTATGTGACTACTACTAGGTTTCAAAAAGGAAGCTTTAGGCGTATGTGGAAATATTATAAGTTGAGTTTTGGAAGCGTTGGAGAAATCTTCAATTTCTGTAAATAAGAAGAGATAATATCATAACTTTTCTGCAGTCTGGTGCAAATTACACGAAGACTTCTTCCTTTAGCGGAAATGCCTGTGTCATCAGCGAACAAAGAATTGTGACAACCCTGAGGCAAATCAGGGAGGTCCGAAGTGAAAACTCTCAAAAAGTTAAATAGCTCGTCTTCATTATCTTTAAGAGATCGAGCATTCCAATTTAAAATATTTAATGCTTTAAAATCCATTACTGAATTTTAAAGTCATGACAATATTATTTGCACATTTTACTCCAGTCTGAATAGCATAAAACATGGAGTTAGATTTAAGCATATCAGAAATCATGTCAATTAATGATTTCTGTAAAAATTCCATTTTAGGGGCAGTAATGCTTCCTAAGTCAAAATTGTCAAAATTTCCGTTAGAATTACGTTGGTTAGTATTTTGATTCCTACCCGTTGCAATAGCAGCATAGGTAGCTCCATTAACTCGCTGAACATTGTTAGCAGCGAGGGGAGTAAGTACAGATGAAAAATTTGAAGCAGGGGTGATATTTGTTCCTACGGGTACGAATGTAGAATTTGTTCCTCGCTGACCGTTGTTAACAACAGAGGAATTTGTACCTGTTAGGGAACGTGGAGCGTTTCCTACCTGTCGCTTAGATCGAGATTATAGGATCGCTTTGCGAGTCTTACATTCCCAAAAATTGGATTTGTGGTTTTCACCACAATTTGAACATTTAAATTTCTTAGGATCTTCCTCCACAGGACAGTCGTCTTTTGCGTGAGAGGAATCACCACAATTCATGCATTTAGCTGGCATGTAGCAATTTTTAGTTCCGTGACCCCATCCCTGGCACTTACGGCACTGAGTGAGGTTTTGGAAATTTCCTCCAGTCTTCCTGAAGTGTTCCCACTTCACTCGGACATGGAGCATTAGGCTAACTTTTTCTAAGGCCTTAAGGTTGTTTAGTTCACTAGACTTGAAGTGAACTAAATAAAAATCATTAGAAATCCCGTTGCCTGAATCGCCAGGACGGGATTTCATTTTCATTTTGATTACTTGGAGTGGCACAACTCCAAGTAATTTTGCCAGTTCATCTTTGATCTGATCCAGGGATTCACCACTGGGCAGTCCTTTCATGACAACCTTGAACACACGTTCAGTTTTGGTGTCGTAAGTAAAAAAATTGTATTGCTTCTCAGTAAGATACTTGAGAAGACATTTAAATCCGTCCAAGGTTTCAGCCAATATACGGCATTCACCCCGACGTCCAATTTGTAGTGAAAACTTAACTTTCACGAAATTCAAAAGTTCCATGCGAAGAGCATGGAAATCGGAAGTGGTTATCACAATAGGGGGAATCTTTTTCCTTCTTGGCATTAAGCCGGGAAAGTTTACTAGAATTTTTCTTGGATAATGGATCATTCTCATCATCCGTGAGCAAGTCAAATTGATTACTCAAATTAATTTCAGCAGAAGGGGGATCAAGAGTTTACCCCTTTCTTTTGCGTTTAGGCGCCATGGCGGCAGTAAATTTTTATCCAAATCGACTTCCAATCAGATTACTATAAGAATCTGAAGGATCGAAGAGGAATTTTCCAAATCGATATCCAAGAAGGATTACCTCGGGTAGGGTTCCAACAAGGATCGAAGAGGAATAAGAGTTGAACAAGGTAGAAAAATTTTCAGGTTGAGCACTGAAAAGTGCTGTTTAAATTTGTTGTAGCTTTAGGTAGTAGGCAGCGAATTCTAAATTGCAGACGCGGAGACGACAAAGAAGGTCAGTTCAATACATTTCTATCGCGAAAACGACCACAATCACATTCAGAAATATCGAAGACTTTTCCACCTGTATGCTGTCGATATGTACACACTAATCGAGTCAGTACGGTTTCACTGAGTTTTTGAATTACGGAACTGTCCGGTAAAAGTTTAAAATCTGTGGAAAATTTATTAATTTGAAAATTTGATCTGAATTTGTTTATACTTAGTTATGTTAACCCCATTTAATGATAGAAAATAAAATTGGTCGATTTCATTGATTCCTTACGGATAACGGTCATTTGAATTTTTACCGACTTTTTCAGCATTTCAAAAACCCAGTAAAAAATACTGACTCCTGTAAAAAAATATTAGTGTGTTTGTTAAAATCGAAACAGAGCAATTGACTTTCATCTGATTGAAACAGCAAAAGTTTCGTTCGGAAGAGTACATTCACCTGCGCCATCCAGTTACGCTGATGACAATGTAAACAATTTAGGTAGAATTACAATTTTACCCGTACCGAATATTGGAAACCACATGCATGAGTATGCTCAAGATGCAATTTCGTATGATAGTTAATATGGTCAACTGGATTTGTTCATAACTTTTACATGCAATCCGCAATAGAAATAAATAAGAGAACACTTACTTCCGGGTCAAACTTCGTCACGATATCACTGCACGCGTTTTCAAGCAAAAACGCAAATGGATTTCATCGTGAAGCATCTCCTTGTTCGTGGCAATAAGATTCTCAGTGTCAAAAACGAGGATTGCCACATGCCCACATTTTGATTTGGATGATCGACAAAATAAGACCCGATGAATTGATAAGTGGAAATCCCCAACGCAACTGTCGATCCAGGATTGTTCGAGGTGGTGATGAAGAACATAATGCATGGACCATGTGGAGCATTCAACATGAACTCGCCGTGTATGATGTATGGAATGTGTTCAAAAAGATACCCTAGAGCATTGATCGCTGAAACTGTAACCGGGAATGATGCCTATCCGTTGTGTCGTCAGCGATCAACTGATGACAATGGGAGAACTGCAATTGTGAAGATAAACCGTCAGAACATCTAGGTTGACAATCGTTGGATAGTGTCATATTCACTACTATTGTCCAAAATATTTGAAGCACATATTAATGTGGAATATTGTAATTCTGTGAAATCCATCAAATACATCTGCAAATATTCTTCATTCCTTTATTTAACCACCGGTTTCTGTTCCGTAATCTAGTGCCAATCACTGACGGACATCGATTGCCATCCATTGATGGCAATCGAATGTGCAAGAAGGCAGCTTGCACACCTACATAGTATATTGCACCCATTCAACACACATGGGCCAGAACCAACGGATTTACTTCCTTTCCGAAGGAAGACGTGATCAGAGATTTTTATGCCTCAGAAAAATCCCACCGACCTCTACTGGGATGGAACCCAGACTCATTGGGGCGAGAAAACAGTCACGCTTACCACTATACCACTGGCACCGGCTCTCTGCATATATGTAAACAAGGAAACCCATATGGCGTTTTTCGCTGTGGCTGCGCCAAACCCCGAGCAGGAACGAATATCTCGATCCTGATGAATGTGGGCGTCTTAGTGGAATACCTGTATAATGAGAGAGAGAGAAGGATTAGTATTTTCCATTTAATTCCACTACTTTATTTGCTTATCTTTGACAGATACGCGTATTTCGTCTACAATGTGCAGACTTCTTCAGTGTCTTGTACTAATAGTCGAGTATTAGTACAAGACACTGAAGAAGTCTGCACATTGTAGATGAAATACGCGTATCTGTCAAGGATAAGCAAATAAAGTAGTGGAATTAAATGCAAAATACTAATCCTTCTCTCTCTGAATATCTCGATACCTTAAATTGGTATTGATGAGCCTGACATAAGAGGTAAAATACCAAAAAATAATACCAAAAAAATGTTCCCACAAGTCCATTCCAATACCAAATTATGATAATGCAATACCAAAACAATACCACACAGGTATGCTTTTGGTAGCCAAATATCAATTTTTGTTATTTGAAAAGTATTTTGCATGAAATTTTTTGGTATTATTCTTTGGATTCTACCTCTTATGTCATGTTGATCAAAACCAAATTTTGGTATCAGGTCAGAATTAGGTATTCATTAGTTATTTTCTCCTGCTCGGGACGCGAACAACAAAGTAGCACAATATCAAATGGGGTGTTATGTCAGTTGTAATGAAGCAATTTGGAGATTTTTTTCATTTGCGATTCATGAAAGATATCCGAGTGCACCTCATCTGGCTGTTCACCTCAAAAACGGACAACGCGTGTACTTTACAGCGCAGAACGCGATACAAAGAGCAGACCGACCTCCATCAACGACATTGACAAGTTTCTTTTCGATGTGCCAAACTGATTGATTTGCCCAAGCGCTGCTCTATAGAGTTCTCCACATGCACAAGTGTGCGTGATACCTTTTTGGTTCTTCTTCTTCTTCTTCTTCTTCATTTTTATATATGTATGTTGGATTTTAGTGTTCGTGAGATTGCGCTCGAAGAACTGTATGCTGAAATGCCACGTCAAAGATTGTACTCGAAAAAAAAAAACTTTTTATTGCATGAGTAAAAATTGATGAAATTTTGAGTAAAACTCGTGAAAAATCCAGGCCAGTCCCACAGGTTGATCGCGAAACAGTTTGGAATCGACAATTAGACCATGTCCTGTGTGGTAAAATCTTTCAAGGATACCCAGACGACCCAGCGGTGAGCTGGCAGCGGAAGAAAATCGAAGACGACCGGCACCGTGAACGCAAGGATGGTGAGGGATTACTTCAAGCGCAATCCGAACCTTTCGATTCGGGACGTGGCCAAGAAGGTCTATTCTTCCGTCTGGTTCGTCCAACAGACAATAAAGCGGACCGGACTTCATGTCTTCAAGGTAAGGAAGGCGCCTAACCGAACTGATAAACAGAATACGGTGGCCAAATCTCGCGCCAGGAAGCTGTACTGAGAGTGGTTGGTGCAGCCGAAATGCATCGTAATAGACGACGAGACGTACATTGAAGCGGACGTCAAGTAGATCCCCGGTCTGGAGTTTTTCGTCGGCAAGTCCCGCCTGGATGTTCCGGAAGAAGAAGGTCGACAAATTTTCCAAGAAGTACTTAGTGCGGCAGGCGATCTGTGGGTGCGGCAAATTCAGCAAGCCGTACATAACGACCGGCACCATCAACGGCCAATTATATAAAGAAGAATGCCTCCAGAAGCGCCTGCTGTCCTTCCTCCGATCCCACAAAGGTGACACTCTGTTTTGGCCCGATCTGGCATAGTGCCATTACTTGAAACCGGTGATGGAGTGGTACAAAGCCAACGATGTTGTTTTTGTGCCGAAGGAGGCAAATCCGCCAAACTCGCCAGAACTTCGCCCAATAGAAAAATTCTGGGCGATTACGAAGGGCAAGCTCCGGAAAACAGGGAAGGTCTTCAAAAAAGACAAGGATTTGAAAAAAGTGTGTGAGAAACATGGCGTAAGTGTTGCACAGGATGGGTAGCGTTAAGTCCAAGGTGTGGGCATTTAGCCTAGGAGAGGAGGTTGAATAAACCACTTTTTCCAACAAAATTGCTAATATGAGTTTATTTATTCCCTGGGAGTTTAACAAATATTCGACTGAAAATGATTTTTTGGTGATCATTTTTGCCTGTTGCATTTTTCTTTCGAGAACAGTCTTTACTACACTTGGAATTAATAATTGAAAACGTCTCAACGGCGCATACAAGGAGCTTCTGTCGAAGGAAATTCCAACGTATCTTCAACAGATGCTTTGGGACGCATTTACACTGTGTATCCAAGCAACGACGAATGCTTCTATTTGCGATTGCTCTTATGTCGTTTTTGTTTTTGCAGTGTAGCTACACCGGTGTTACGCTCTTGAATCAAACGGAAAACTAATGCTGCTTTCAATGAAATCAATTTGATTACTGATTTTGCATTCATAATATTTAACTGAATACGGACCTGGCGTAAATGCTATAAATCCATACTTCTCACTCCGGGTATGTCAAGAGTGACATAAAATGTGTTAAATAAAATAAATAAACAATAATCGTTAGTTCAACGACAGATGAACTTAAATTAACTTTTAAACAAGACGTTAACAGCAGAACTTCAAGTTAAGTTGCTTTCATTTTAAAAGGCTTGACTGCATAATGAAAGCACAATATGATATCAGACTTATGTCTCGACAGTTGAAATCAAAATAAGTTTTCATTATGATAGGAACTGCAAACTTTATTATCGATTTGCTTTCATTTTGTTAACCGACTTTGCTCGAGTATACATGCACTACCAATTCAATTTTTCAATTACACAAATCTTGGAAATTACTGCCTCATTTCACCAGAAATTGCTGCTTTATGTGTGCTGCAGTGTATCAAACGTGGAGTGCAAGCTTTTCATGAATAGGCTTTTGATAGACTTTAAATGGATTAGTGACCACATTGGCCGCTCTTGGGACCTCAGGTATGCCCCCGGGGGAACCTGGAACATGGGACAATAGCATTTTTGCACCAAAACATGCCGTGCGACAGCTCATTCTTCATGGTTTTTCATTAATAGGCATTCACTTAACTTAAAATGGATCAGCGACCACATTGTCAGCTCTCGGAATCACGGGTATCCCCGGGGGAACCTGTAGCAGAGGATAATCGCGTTTTTACTCAAAAACGTGCCGTGCGACAGCTCTTTCTTCATGGATTTTCGTGAATATGCTTTCCATAGACTTAAAGTGAAACATTGACCACATTGGCCGCTCTCGGAACCACTAGGATATTCCCGGCGGAACCTGTAGCAGGGGACAATTGCGTTGTTACTCAAAAACATACCGTGCGAGAGCTCTTTCTTCATGGATTTTCATGAATATGCTTTCTATAGAATTGAAGTGGATCATTGACCACATTGACCTTTCCGAAGTCACTGAACCTGTAGTATGCTGCAATCACATTTTTGCACAAAACATCGCCATTCTGGAACCAGCAGATGCCCCAGGATAACATGTAGACGGAAAATTATATGTTCACTTCACAATGCCGTTCGACAGCTCGAACTATCTGAAGTCTTGAAATGGACCATTGACTACTAGCAGTGGATTGGGAGGTGAGGTCTTTAAACTCTGGTTGTAGACCAATAAAAGTCTCTCTCTTGTATTAATGTAAGGTGTAGCAAGAGCACAACAACAACTCTTTAAGGGGGGAGTACACTTTGATTTTTCAAAAAAAAAAAATCATTTTTTTTTTGGCTTAAAATGTTCCTTGGAATGTATACTTTAATTTAGAAAAGACTCCAAGTCCACCAGAATATTCCTTACCGCTTTACGAAGCGATTTACTAAAACATGTACCGGCGCGCTGAGGGAGCATTTTTATCTTTAAACGCGTTTATCTCGAAACGGCGTTTTTCAAACTGGCGTGGGAAATAAATCTAACCAGTTATCATCAAATTTGGATATCGCCTAGGTTTTCTTGTTCAGATTTAAATTTTGCTTAGAAATACGTATCCACATTTTCGATTTTGTCAAAAATGGATTTTTCATCCATGATTTTGTAAGCATTTTTAGGGTGAAAAAATTGACTTTTTTTTCCTAAGGCCACAACGTTTGAAAACATTAATTTAAAAAAAATCGGAATACGTATTTCTAACCCAAATAACATAACTAATCAGGATTTTAGTTCGATTTATGTTCCAGGATCACATACAAAGGAGTATTTTCCCACGCCGTTTTCCGACTTCCGCGCGAGGACGCCCGCGCGACCTTCTGCACCGGCCACGGGGAGACGCCAATCGAGTTCAAAAAAATACAAATTGTAGTTCCAAGGATGACTAATAAATGGGTTATAAGATATTTGCCCTCCCTAAGTGTTTTATTGCTTAAAAAAATTGACGAAAATGCCTTACTTTTTGGACGTTCAAAGTGTACTACCCCCTTAATAAAACAAAGTGACTGTCGACGTCAGCTCTGGAGATGTTCGCCAGCACTTTTGTGCTCGCTAGTGACCATCAGTGAGTGCCATTTCCTGCATTTGAAATAAAAAATATTGACCATTCTTATTTGAAAAGTTATGGTTCCAAAGCTATTTGATGTATTATTTTAAATTTTATGAAACTGTTATGATGGAACCGTCATTTATTATGTTGGACCACTATATGCTTCAATAACAGCTTGAATTGGTCTGGGAATTGAATCATAGAGTTTTTGGATGGCTTCTTGTGGAATATTGTACTTTTCTTGGATCAGGACGATGGAGGAGGAAAAACGCTTCGTATACGAGCTTCCAACGTCAACCAAAGTGGCTCAATATTATTGAAATCCGGCGACTGTGCTGGCCATGGCAGGTGTGTAAAGTTCTCGTCTTGTTCCGCATACAATGACTTTATAATTCCAGCAGTATGAATGGGTGAATTAAGGTCTTGAAAAATGCCTGCGCCATTCGGAAATAATGTTTGAATCATGGGCAGAACCTTATAATGTATTCAATTCATAATTATTTTTCAAAAATTGCAATATTGAAAAAACGCACCTGATCGCCCAAAACTTGGTCATAATCTTCAGCAGTGATCTTTCCTTTCATGGCAATGATTGGTCCAACTGAGTGCCATGATATGACACCCCATACCATAACTGAGCTTCCTCCATGCTTTACAGTCGGATGGAGACAGTCAGGGTTATTATACACTTATTGTGGTGACCTCCAAACCTAAACCCGCCCTGTCGTGGGGAATAGTGAATACGACGATTCATCAGACCATACAACTCGCCTACATTGATCTGCAGTCCAAAATTTGTGCTCATGGCAGCAGTGCAAACGATTGGATGCATTAATCTTGGAGATTAATATTTTTGCAATTGCAGTCCCGGCGTAAAGGTTTTGGCAGTGGAGCTCTCTTCGATTCCAGGGAAATGGTCATTTCTCGGTTGATTATAGGTTTATTTTTGTTCTTAGCATTTGATTTGCTTAAGAAATAGTTCTTCTTTCTTTGTGTTTATGAAAAGTATACATTTTTAACCAGCTTCATATATAAAATCTCATCATAAATTTAGCAAGTTAGACAAGTCCTCCGGAAACCCGGAATATCTCCGGTAGCTCCGGAGCTCTCTTCGATTCCAGGGAAATGGTAATTTCTCGGTTGATTATAGGTTTATTTTTGTTCTTAGCATTTGACTTGCTTAAAAAATAGTTCTTCTTTCTTTGTGTTTATGAAAAGTATACATTTTTAACCAGCATCATATATAAAATATCATCATAAATTTAGCAAGTTAGACAAGTCCTCTGGAAACCCGGAATATCTCCGGTATCCAGTGACCAGGATTATTTTCGTAATATTAGTTTTCCAGTCAAATGCTCTTTGAAGAATTAAAATCGGATCATATTTGACGAAGTTACTACACTCCAAAGTTGGCCAAAAAATTTTCTATCCTTGTTATTTTGGCAGGCATCGAAAGCTCTCAATTAATAACTGTGGAAGTGCATCTAGAACACTAAGTTTTGAAATCACGGTATAGCTAATAATTTTTAAGCAATAAGCATTAAATGCGAAGAAATAGAAGAAGAAGCGTTGTTATTATAGGCATCGGAATGAAAGACCAAAAATGTTGTTAAAAAAAAAGCATTAAAATGAATTGGTTATTCTATCAAAAATGTCAACTACCAAATTTTGACAGTTAAATTGCAAACATTATGAACTGAACTGCTACAAAAATGAAATATTTCAAAAATGTACTTTTTGAGATTTTTTTTTTAATTAATCTAATTTTTTTCATCGAAATAAATAAAAATTCTCACAGAGTTTATTTTTTAACAGAAGTGCCAATCAGTATATATCTTTACTGAAGACACCATATCAATCGAACAAACAATTTCGACAATACTTATATATTTACTGATTTTACACAGGTCTTATTGGAATAGTACTTGTGACCCAATATGAAGAATTGATAACATAAAATTAATTATTTAAATAACTATCCTTCAACAATGTACCCTTCTAACCTCGAGTAAGCCGCGAGTATTCGGCCCAACTCTTACTAGACATTCCGAATTAAGTGAATTTTGTTACAAACAAAGAACTATGAATTATCGGCTCTGTAAAGCTAACGCGATTGAGCCTTAAAATAAACGAACTAGATAAAAAAACAACTATGTAACATTTCAGCTTCAGCTATCGGCGCCGGCGGTGTAATGGTAAGCGTAATTGCCTCTCAACCAAGCAGTCCTGGGTTCAATCCCAGTCGGCGCCGCCGGAATGTTCTGAGGCATAACATCTCTGATCACGCCTTCTTTCGGAAGGGAAGTAAAGCCGTTGGTCCCCGGTTCATGAGTTGATGGGTCGATATTTAGGGTCCAGGTATGGGAGCTGCCTCCCTCGCGTCGGTAACATTGGTGGTTATCACGGAAAACACTCACGGATTCGCAAGCCTTCGTGGAATGCCTCAGTAATCCATTTCTTTTTCTGAAGGCACAGCTCGCTCAAGCTATTCTTACGGGTCACGATAAATTTAATGCTGCCTCCAACTAGAACAAGTCGCTGACTCCACGCAAATGCTCTGATTGATCTTGACATTTAGAATGTGATGCTCAAAATGCCGTTCTTAATCGTTCTCCAAGACCATGCTCTGACGCACTCATAGCCCATGTAATCAGAGCCAATCTTCCACGTTGCAGCTTCTTGTACAGGTCTAATAAACCCATTTAAATTTCATTAACGACCTTACCGTGTCTAGTAGCTCGACGGCATCATATGGCGCATAACATTGGGGCAACATTTGCAATCAATTTTCACTGCTTAATACCGAGATTTCGAACAAAGACTCGTTAGACAGCGTTGGTGGTTATTAATGAGCCATCGAGTATCACTTCAAAGCTCCTCCCATGAGCGCCAGAGTTATATTCTCCGTCATGGCGTATTCATCACTTTGCGAACTAATATCAACTCTATTGACACAGCTTACCACTCAATCTCTCGAATCAACAAGCCAAATCCATTGAGTAGGGAAGCCCAAAAAGATCAATGCCTTCCCGAAGCTATACATTATGCCCAAAACACCATATTTCTTCATTCTCTCCTCGAACTCATCAACAACACACAAACAAACTATCAAAGTAAATAAACTTTTCACCGTCGAGAGGATAACCGGCACAGCCAGTAGCTGCGGCACCGTCAGAAGACCACCTCTTCAGAATACCCTTTGACAAATGAGTTCATCATTCTTATTAATTATTTATCGCCTCATAAAGCCGTCAACCCTTTCGTTGGAAGAAACGACTTTCCTTCCTAAGAAAAACCCAGCCCAACAACTCGGTCGCTACGCTTCAATTCGACCAAACTTTAGCCGTATAAGTTTCAATCCCAAGAATAGGAACCCCTCCCCTTCGCCTACTCGCCCATCCGAAAAGTTATGTGTACGTCGATGAAGCATGCAAGGCGCACACACCGACCAAATATCCACGGTATGAATGCGAGTCAACCAAAGTTCATCAAAGCATGAAAGATTGACGATGGGTAGGGTGCGATCGACCGTCCGTTCAGGCCAGTTTCTTCATCGGGATTTTCTGGAGAGTTCCAAAGTTGATACCTACCGGGCTTCCCACCCAACACCCAAAAAGTTATCACTATCATTCACAGGAGGATAATTCAGGGATCATTTCACTCGTCAGGCCAATAAGACGTCGAA
This sequence comes from Ochlerotatus camptorhynchus, assembly GCF_037179485.1. Lineage (NCBI taxonomy): Eukaryota > Metazoa > Arthropoda > Insecta > Diptera > Culicidae > Ochlerotatus > Ochlerotatus camptorhynchus. The sequence goes on along the minus strand of NW_027040679.1, from coordinate 130,181 downwards.
GAACTTCTTTTCGCTCACATTATGCTTCATTGGCATGAGAGGATATGGAATTTCTGTTGCAGAACGAGCCATCATCCTTCCCGAGCAGTCAGGTGTGGAGGGGTTTAATGTGATTAAAATAGCGCAACCATAAGGGCACCGTTGGTGGAGCTGTGGCCTTTGAAGGTGGTTCCAGGGAACTGTTGCGTTTGGATTTCTTGTTTTTACGGTTATTGTCACCCGTCGTGATTCAGGCCCATTTGTCCTGTTTGGTTAACATCAAAGACATCGAAAGGGGCTTGTAAGCGTGAATTTTAAGCAAAGGGACTTTACCACTGATCGTTTCGATACTTATAGCATGGGTAATTAATTTGAATCACTCTTTGAAGCACTTCCACAGTTATTAATTGAGAACTTTCGTTGCCAACTAATGTATGAATTTATAAATTGTGTGGTAATCAAAGTTGATACATTTCCAAACCGAAAGATGGTTTAGACCGGTACTTACTGAATCTTTACTACTATAGATCATAAAAGCACAATGCAATCGTGAACATATCCAAGCATATGAAATCGCCTTTAGCTATGAATTTCGTTATAAGATAGGCTATCTAAGATCTTCATTTTATCGTTCTCTTTTTACATGCAGCGACTTCTAGATGATTTAGTACCCTAGCGTAATCGAATTAAAAATTAACTAGTCTATGAGCCGAACAGGTACTATACCAAACAGCTCCCATCTTATCTTCTCTATAGCTGTATAATTTTGCCTTTGCTCATCATCCTTTCATAGCCTTCATGACGGTGCTGAAAATTCTAAAGAATGACGACGCCGATGCCGGTGGAACCGACAACGTTGATGACACGTTCCGGAACTGACTACGCCTTGTTGGTAACCCGAAGACGACGGACGGAATTACTTATTTAAATTTACGAGTCAGAACTTAGACAGTGACGCGATGAACCGGCTTGAGGAAGGAGATAAATGTTATCTCTACCTGACTCGTCAGAGATATTTGATTTCAGCATAATTTATGACGCTGCAAAAAAATATTATTTGAGACAATATTGTATGAGTACGGCTTAAGGCAATGTTTCTCTCTGTTAGAACAAACCAAAGTGAACAACTTGTAGCGTTGTAAACATTCAAACGAGCAAAGTTGTTGAAGTCCAAAATGATGAACATACAGCAATTGAATTGACTCGTATTTTATACCGATGGAGCTGCAAATCCTGTTGAAGAGCAGTGAGCGCGTACATTCTACATTTTGCCAAGCACTAAATTGAAAACTAGAATATTGCATTGAATATTTGATGAGCGACAATTTCAAACATTGAATATTTATTCAGGCCATATATGGATGGAAGGCTCATCGCTCCAGTGCACACAGGAGCGGTACACGGAAAGTGGATTTGTTGCACTGTTTACGTATTTGCATGTAGAATAGCTACGAGAAGCTTAAAAGCTATCATGCTTTGCATGTACTGCAATATTGAAGCGCTACCTACAGGATGCTCTGTTTCAAACAATGTTTTATAAGATACTGAAATAAAATTGTGTCTTCAGAGAGCTGTACCTCAAACCACTCGCTTTCCATTAATTTTACTTGAAATAACAAATCAAAGCGGAGTTTTGGTCCAGATAGCCAACCCGAGCAGAGAATGGAAACAAAATGAAAACTATATTTGATATTTTGATATAAGCGTTCGTGATAACATTTTTTGCCTACCGTGTGGTCGAGTTAACAGTAATCATAACAAAATTGAGATCTTAATGGTATATTGAATAATATCCTTCAATATACCATTAAGATCAAAAGATAACAAATAATGTTTTCTTGTTAACAAATCCATGCATACGCTTTGATATAAGTAATTTCGTTAATAATAAACAAAAGAAGTAATCAATATGTTATTATAACTACGGAAGGAAAATAAAAAAAAATTAAAAAAAACAAAATTAGATATTATTTAGATATTTCATGATATCAAATCTAGAAATATGAATGTTTTGAAATCCATTGGTTGATACACTGGAACCTCCATTTCGAATTAATGCGTAAAAAGAAAACTCGTTATTTGGGATTTACTTCGTAAAAAGAGGTTTTTGAAAATATTGTCAAATACCCCACAATATTGGTATTTTTGTAATCGGAGACACGTTTAGGGACCGTAAATCAATGTGTGACGCCATTTTGAAATCCAAGAAGGCGGCATCCGGTTCATGCAAAACTAGAAAATACTTTCAATACCCCACAATATGGTTATTTTTGGAATCAAGGTGACGTATAGGAACTGGAAATCCATGCCTGGCGCCATTTTGAAATCCAATATGGCGGCATTCGGTTCATGAAAAACTGGAAAATACTGTCAATACTCCCCCATATTGTGAGGTATTTTACATAATTTTTCAGTTTTTCTGTACTCGGACGCCGCCATCTTGGATTTCAAAATGGCGTCAAACATGGATTTCCAGTTTCTACGCGTCACCCTGATACCAAAAATACTCATACTGTGGGGTATTGACAATATTTTCCAGTTTTTCATTAACCGAATACCACCATCTTGGATTCCAAAATGGCGTCAGGCAAGGATTTCCGGTTCCTACATGTCACTCCGACTTCAAATATACCCATATAATTGAGTTTTTCACAGAATTTCCAAGTGTTTTTTGTAACCGGAAGCCGCCATCTTGGATTTCAAAATGGTGTCAGACATGGATTTCCAGTTCCTACACGTCACCTGATTCCAAAAATACCCATATTGTGGGGTGTTTGACATTATTTTCCAGGTTTTCTGTAACCGGAAGCCACCATCTTGGATTTCAAATTGGCGTGAGGCATACATTTCCGGTCCGTACACGTAACTTAGATTCCACAATTACCCATATTGTGGAGAATTGAAAGTATTTTCAAGTTTTTCATGAATCGGATGCTGCCATCTTATATTTCAAAATGGCGTCAGACATGGATTTCCGGTTCCTACATGTCACTCCGATTCCAAAGATATCCATATTGTGGGATATTTCACAGTTTTTCCCAGATTCCCATAATCGCAAAAAAAAAACTCGTTAGGGGCTATTCATAAACTACGTAGGTAGTTAAGGGGGGGTTGACAATTATCCACGGTCCATACAAATTAAAAAAAATTGTATGGACAATTGCCTACGTAGGTGAAGGGGGGGGGTCAAGAATCCCAAAACAAAAATGTCTACGTAGTTCATGGACAGCCCCTTATTTGGGATTTACTTCGTAAAAAGAGGTACGTAAATTGAATATTGCGTATAAAAAGACTTCGTAAACGGAGGTTTCAGTGTATTAAGTTTGAAAATCAAAAAATGTTGTCAACAAAGTGCGAATGGTGCCATCTTTAAGTATAGAACTGGAAATTATTATCCTGTGGTAAAAATTACAGGAAAGTAAATTAGGAATCGCTTTTGTCATAACATAAGTTAAAATATGACGAACGATTGAAGTTTATTAGATTCAATAGCATAGAAATAGACGATGTAAAGTTTTAAAACTTGGAGATTCGTTTCCATGACAAATTCTAGTGGAATTATATTCAATTTAGGAATCGGACACACGAGTCATGTAAAAAATTAGTCTACGAAGATTCTTATATTACTATGAATGATCAGTTCCTTCTCATCGAACATATTTTAATAGACATGAATGACGATATTTATTTTGTTGGGAGAGAACTGATAGTTAATGAGATTTATGACAACATGTTTAAATAAGAGCTAATAAATCGACTAAGCCTACGAAATTTAAATAACAATATTAGTTTAAGTATTACTGTCGAACAGGACGTAAATTCAATTCGCAGGTAGATTAATATCAATAAATGTTGTTAAACAACACTGTTAAAATCATAATTGTCTTTGTATGTGATGCTCTTTTTATAAAATATCAAATTTTGTTTTCATTGAATTTTTTTAGAATTATCAAAATAATATCAAAGTATGCATTCAACCGAGATTAAAAAAAAAGCATATCAAAATATGTTATCAATATGATTTCAAAAACAAAATTAGATATCATTTAGATAGTATTTTGATATCTGATTTTGCTCGAGTAGTCACTTGAGGAATGATATTATTAAGCCGGAAGCGGTGTGTTCGATTCCGGCCCAAGAAACGCTTTATGTGCATATCAACGTTTTGCTGATTTCATGTAAACAGTCTCCCTAAGTAATACTATAAGTTTTATGATATACTATAAAGCTACTATGAAAAACATTCATAACCCGGTCAAGGCTGTTTTGCCAAAACCTCATTTAGTCTGGAATCTGCCTAGTTGTCCTACCATGCAGAAGGTTCTAAAGGGAGTATTCTCGAAGCTCTTCAAGATTGATTTACTACAAAAAAGGTTGTATGACGAACGCATTGAGAACTATTTGAAAACCATATTCGAGCTGCAATAAAAGCTATTTTTTTTTATTATTAATTTATTTGATAAGGCTCAACTTAGCCGTTGGCTAGTTCATCTCCTAAACTCAACCGAATTAACTTTACAGAGCCGAGGATTCTAGTTCACTATACAATACATCTTAAAACTATAGTCAAAAGATACAACACATTAATCATTTTATCTTCCGCTATCCAATAAACCTCCTCCACCAGAACGGGAGCCGCTTCCAGTGGTTTCATTGTACGACAGGTTCGCCCACGGGGGTCAGAGCGTTTCCATTGCAGCAATGGACGCAAAGCGTGGTCAACACTCACACACTCATCACGAAATGGTTGCTTTCCACAGTCGACGACGCATCGACCGAAAGAATTGCTGATGAAGAACAATGAGGACCTCACAATCGTTGCTGCCAAGTAAACAGGCGATCGCGTGACACACATTGAGAGTGGTCTGCTTCTGTCGACAGCCGAGTGAACACTGTTTTTGCCAGTGGTGGCGACGGGAGAAATTAGAAATAGTAAAGTTAGTGCTAAAATACTAATATTTCCAGGAACACCCTAAAGGATCACCCACATTAGACCAGAATCTGACACTTTGCGGCAAAGTGACAGCTAAATCTATTGTTTAAATATCAAACTTACGTCAACGTAGCCAAAACGGAAGTAATGTGAGTTTCCCTTTAGTCAATTTCGAAAAATCACTCTAACACGATAACTTATTTATTATTATAGTCAATTTAACGCTCTTGGGTCATTCGTGACTTGTCCGGAGGTGCAATTTGAACTCATGACTTTGGCGTTAGAGGTATGGATACCAATCACGACGCCAGGGTCGCCCCCTAAAATGATAACGTTTCGGGTTGGAAAAAAATTAACTTGCACAAAGTAACTTGAAATAAACTCAGCTACAATTTAAGATTCTAAGACAATTTTTCAAAGATACTTCTTACATAACTTAAGTGGATGCATTATTTGGTGTTTTCTTAACTGGTTGCGAATATAAATAAATTATTATTAATATGTATATTGTGCCATGCTGGAGTTGGTGTTGAGCCTGGTCGAAAGTGTAACTAAGGTGACCAATTCCACACTTTCCATGCAGCAAACACTTGTTTGGCTGTCAAATTTCATTTTCGTTTAAAATCCTTCAGGTCAATTGCAGTTCCACCATTTTTCATTAGTATGTGCTTCACAACTGACCAATATTTCTAAATTGGCCTTAGTTTCGGAGTATTGGCCGAATTCATCTCCTTTGAAACTACTGTGACGCCTTTTTCGCTGTATCACTGTTTGGTGGAATTGGAGTAATGGCAGCTTGCCACGTCCGGCCAGAATAGGCAATCCACCTCATGTTGCTTCAGGAGAGGCAGTAGTCTCTTCCGTAGGCACTCCTCCTGGTAAATTTGCTGGTTCATGGCCCCAGAAGTAACAAAAGTTTCGCTTTTTAGATCACAACTGGGCAGATTGCTTGCCAGACAAGGAACTTTTTGGAGGATATCGACTTTTCTTTGATTTTACATTCTTCCGGGGCACTCTTCCGGTCAACCGAGGTATACAATTCTTGCCCAGGAATTTGATCGAAAACTGCCAGGAGCGGATAGATCGGGATTTTCGTTTCGAGCGTGCAGGATCGAATCGTGACATACATTGGCGTACTTAATGGAGCTTCAGAATTATCTAGCCCCCTTAAAATGTTTGGTGTTTTCTGGCTCACCGGTATTTTGTCAAGCTTGTCAAGTGACTACTTTTCTTATGTTCTGCACTAGATCAAACAATGTTGAGACAATGTATTATACTGATATTTAATCGATGACATTCAAGACAAATAAGCCATAAGCTCAGGGATTTTTCATTAACTTCTGAGAACTTCGGTGAACTTCAGGTAGAAGTACCAGAAGATCAGGGAACATCGTAGAAATTGAGGAAACTTATTAGAAATTCTGGGAACTAAATAGATCTTCAGAAAATTCTTAGAAACAAGGATGAGATGAACTAGAAAATTGCAAAAAATCTGAATGATAAAGCATTAAAACAACAAAAAACTTAGAAACAACCCAGACAACCACAATGCACGTATATTCAAAGTTGTTTTCGTGGTATACAAACATATATACAAACAAACAAATCGAATAGAATGCAAATAAATGGCTTTTACGTTCAAAAGTGGAGGCCATATACGTGCAAATTTTAGTTTAATTTGAAACGAGTTGATTTAACATCATTTAAGATTTAATCTGTAATAACAAATTCATTTTGAAAAGTCGTACGATGTAATTCGATTTGATTTGTGATACAGTACGACGAAAAAATTAGTAATCGCATATAGGTCGGAAATTTGCATTCTATACGATTTAACTCAAACAAAATGCGATGCATGCCATTCTTATATGCGATTTTGACTTAAACTGTAGCAATTTACGATACTGTCTGCACATTGTTATACGACTTCTGGTTGTCTGGGAAGGAAGTTTGAAAAGATCCAAAAATTGCGTAGATGTGGAACATTTATTTAAATTTGAGGAGCTTCGTAGAAGTTGAAGAACATTGTTTTATTTCAGAGAAGCTCATTATTGATCGGGAACCACTATATATTTTAAGGGCACTTTTTTTAAACCTCATCGACTCATGGAACAGTTGTGGAAATTACATACACATTCAAGAAATTTCGTTGATGGAACTTCGCGGAAACTCAACGAAAAACGTAGAAGTGCAGCAAATTTTGAGGAGCTGCGTAAACTTCATATAAGTGTAAGGAGTTTTGAAAAAGTTTAGTTAATTTTATAGAAGATCCAAATATTGTTCAATAAACTTTTAAGAATTTCAGGGATTCTAGCTTTAACTTCGAGAACACCGTTAAATTTCTGGAAACTTTCCAGATGTTCAAGACTATTTGTAGATGATTGGCATCTTTCCAAAACTTCAAGAGTTCTTCGTAAAATGAAGAGAGATGGGAAAAATATGGAATTTGGAATTTAGAATAAATTTTGGGAACTGCGTAGAAGTTGAGGAAATTTTGTAAAACCTTAGGGAGTTTTGTAGATGTTCAGGAAACATTGCTCAAGTTACAGGATATTCTTCGAAACATCCTTCCTAGACAGCAGGAAATATTCAAAAAATCTCCATATAGACCTAATATCTTCGTAAGTTCTTTGGATATGTTTCCAAGGCTTCAGGGTGATCTAGTTCTGAGGATCTCCAACTTTAAAAATGCAATGTTCTTTCAAGACTGTGTGTTCTTCAAGAAGTATTCAAAAGCGTTCCAGCTTATTGAATCTTGTGGAATGTTAAATGATGAAATCCTGAAAACATATGGGAATCTGAAAACTATTTTTATTTTAACATATTCAGAATGTTAAGAATTGTTCATCTTGAAAATTTTCCTAAGTCCTACATGTATGAAATTTATTCTGTGCTCTACCATGTTTTAAGCCAGAATTTAAGAAAACTATTAATTGCAAACTACTCCTAGAATTTAATATTGGCGCCAATGTCTGAGATGAAACTAATAACGAAATACTCCAAATCTTTAAAAAAAACAGTTAAAAAATTCATAGAACTACCTAATTAAAAAAAAATCTCCAAAAATGCTTTAATGGCAGCATTTTGAATGTGTCCGGATTTTTTTCGTGCTCAACCTTTACACGGTATCCGCTAAAACATGTAAGATGTAAGATCTACCACCGATTCATAGTCCTGACTACTTCAAACTAGGGGAACAGGATTTTTCAATAATCAAAGGAATACATCTTAGTCTCTGTTACTTTTTATGCCTTGTTCATAGACTCGGCTTTGTCCACCGAGGATGGTCTTGAAACAAGGAAAACAATGAGTTAGTTAGTCTTAATCAATGTGATTCCTAATCTTCCATTCGTTGTTCCCTAGTTTGAAGTGGTTAAGACTAGGGTTCTGATGCATGGTCATTACCGGTGTCATTACTTAATTTTGCTGCTAAGGAATCAAACTTTGACTGACAAAGGGGTGTGCCTTTCGAGGGTGTTTCAACACTCCGAAGGGTATAAACAGCGGGACCTTTCAATTAGAGTCGGATCCTTGCGATAAATGCAAGAATGACAACTGTGAAAAAAATCGAATGCTCATCATTTCTCAATATTTATGGAGTAATACGACATGCACTAAACTTAGGACACGGGATATACAATAGATTAAATTACTGGTCGTAGTGGTGTTAGGTCCCGAAGAGAGGAAAAGAATACTTTTTACGGTCAAAATTGAGTCCTTTACAGTAAAGTTTTTTGTATTTTGCAGTTTCCGTGTAGATAAGATGGCTCGTGGAATATACAGTTCACGTTTGGCTTTCAATGTTAATAGTTCAGCTCGTGCCATGCTCTATACGTACATTTTTCTTTCCTTTGTTTGCTGCGTGCTGGCGTTCTGCCTCTCAGACGAAAGGTCCTTGTCGAATGTTGTTGTCGTCGTCATATTTGTGCTTCCATCTATTAACGTCCCTTTAAACAAACCACCTTGAGGAGGTGGATATAGTTCATTCAGGACGGCCTATTGAAGCGAAATGGATGGACAGAGTGGAAACATTTCGTGAATAGAGGGCGGGCTATTCTCCCCACTCATTATGGGATCGTTTTGTTGGATGGCCTGTGTTTTGACCGGTTGTATGATCCTATTGTTGGAAGGAGATTCTCATTTATCCCGTGTATGCACGTGCATAGTCTACTGACAGTTTTCTTGCTACAGTGAAGGGTAGATCCATACCATCATCATCAAAGTCACTTCCCATAAAGGTAAGCCTATTATGACTATTAGCCATTATTTATATAATTTTATAAACTTGATACATCAATTTTAAGCATCCATCTCTATGACAGGTAACCATAGAACGGTGATAGAGGAAATGCTTCACCAAACCTGAGCGTCTGTTCACCATGAAGGTGCGGCTCAAATCGGCGTCTGTTCTCCATGTTAGGAGCGGCTGATCACCGTCTTAGTGCCAGCGTGGGACTCTAAACAGAGCTGTGCACGATGGTCCCCCGGCGAGACAGGGGGTTGGGGCAGGCCCAACAAGCCGCCCTGAAAAAAAAAATAAAGTTGCAAATACTGAAGAAAGAAATACGGATCGGAACAATCGGCACAGACCTACGCGACGAAATAAGGACTACGATTGGAAACTCGGAACATGGAACTGCAAATCGCTTGGCTTCCCGGGCTGCAATAGGTTAATCTATGACGAACTTCAACCACGCAACTTCAAAGTCGTAGCACTGCAGGAACTTTGCTGGACGGGACAAAAGGTATGGAAAAGCGGGCATCGAGCGGCTACTTTCTACCAGAGCTGTGGCACCACCAACGAGCTGGGAACCGGCTTTGTAGTGCTGGGTAAGATGCGCCAACGCGTGATTGGTTGGCAGCCGATCAACGCGAGGATGTGCAAGTTGAGGATTAAGAGCCGTTTCTTCAACTACAGCATCATCAACGTGCACTGCCCACACGAAAGAAAGACCCGACAACGAGAAAAAAGCGTTCTATGCGCAGCTGGAGCAGGTGTACGACGGCTGTTCGCAACGGGACGTCAAAATCGTCATCGGCGACATGAACGCACAGGTAGGACGGGAGGCAATGTATAGACCGGCAATCGGGCCAAACAGCCTGCATGCCGTATCGAACGACAACGGCCAACGGTGCGTGAACTTTGCAGCCTCTCGGGGTATGGTAGTTCGAAGTACCTTTTTCCCTCGCAAGGATATCCACAAAGCCACCTGGAGATCACCTGACCAACACACAGAAAACCAAATCAATCACGTTCTAATCGACGGGAAATTCTTCTCCGACATTATCAACGTCAGCACACAGCAAAAAAATAATTTTGATATCACGTCAAAGTGGATGCACTACAATCATGTCGAAAATATGGTGTAATATTACTTGCTAAAAAGGACAAAATTATCATTAATACAATGCATGAACTGGAATTACGCTGTTTTTACTGCATTTGTTTATTTATGTGGTCATAAAAATTACATGAAATTTTCGACATGATTGTAGTGCATCCACTTTGATGTGATATCAAAATTATTTTTTTGCTGTGCACGTACCGCAGTGCGAACATAGAGTCGATCCACTTCCTAGTTGCAGTATGCATGCGCTCAAACACATGCATAACACACGTCGAAGTCGAACGCCGCTACCCAACATTGAGCAACTACGGGACGCCGGAGTTGCCCAGGACTACGCGCAGCAGCTGGAAGTTGCACTACCCACGAAAGAGCAGCTTGGCGCAGCTTCTCTTGAAGATGGCTGGAGGGACATCCGTTCAGCCATAGGTAGTACTGCTGCAGCGGCACTAGGTACTGCAATCCCGGCCTAAAAAAATTACTGGTTTGACGGCGAATGCAAACTGTTAGTAGAGGAGAAGAATGCAGCACGGGCGAGAATGCTGCAACACCGCACGAGATTGAATGTGGAGCGATACAGACAAGCGCGGAACAGACAAAACTCGGTTTTCCCAAGGAAGAAGCGTCAGCAGGAAGACCGAGATCGCGAGGCGATGGAAAATCTGTATCGCGTAAAAGACACACGGAAGTTCTATGAGAAGCTACATAGTTCGCGCAAAGGCTACGAGCCGCAAGCCGATATGTGCAAGGACTTGGACGGTTACCTTCTCACGAACGAGTGTGAGGTGATTGAGAGGTGGAAGCAGTACTATGACGAGCACTTCAACGGTGAAGCAGCAGAAAATGAAGGTGGTACGGCAACAGACCTTGGAGCACGCGCAGAAGACGACAGGCTACCGGCCCCTGATCTTCAAGAAGTTGATGAGGAGATTGGTCGGCTAAAGAGCAACAAAGCAACTGGTGTAGATCAACTACCAAGTGAGCTATTAAAATAAGGTGGAGAAGCACTGGCTAGAGCGCTGCACTGGGTAGTGGCCAGGATTTGGGAGAAGGAGATATTACCGAAGGAGTAGATGGAAGGTGTCGTATGCCCAATCTACAAAAAGGGCGACAAGTTGGGTTGCTGCAACTACCGCGCGATCACACTGCTGAGCGCCACCTACAAGGTTCTCTCCCAAATTCTATGCCGCCGCCTGTCACCATTTGCAAGAGAGTTCGTGAGGCAATACCAGGCGGGATTCATGGGTGTCCGTGCTACCACGGATCAAATTTTCGCGATTCGGCAGGTTCTGCAGAAATGCCGCGAATACAACGTGTCCACACATCATTTGTTCATCGATTTCAAATCCGCATACGACACAATCGATCGAGATCAGCTATGGCAGAATATGTACGAGGAAGGATTTCCGGATAAACTGACGCGATTGGTCAAGGCGACGATGGATCGAGTGATGTGCGTTGTTCGAGTATCGGGGACACTCTCGAGTCCCTTTGAATCTCGAAGGGGGTTACGGCTAGGTGATGGACTTTCGTGTCTGCTATTCAACATCGCGTTTGAAGGTGTGATCAGAAGAGCTGGGATAGACACGAGTGGCACGATCCACAGGAATTCCACCCAGTTTCTTGGCTTCGCCGATGACATCGACATCATGGCACGGAACTTTGAGACGATGGCGGAAACGACAGAAGTCTGAAGTTAGGCTGATTGGACTTGCCATCAATGCATCAAAGACAAAATACATGAAAGGAAGAGGTTCTAGGGACCCCGAGTTCAGATTGACGGTGACGAAATCGAGGTGGTCGATGAGTTCGTGTATTTGGGCTCACTGGTGACCGCCGAAAATGATACCAGCAGAGAAATACAAAGACACATTATGGCAGGGAATCGTGCCTACTTTGGACTCCGGAGGACGCTTCGGTCGAACAAAATTCGCCGCCGTACGAAGTTGACTGTCTACAAGACGCTGATTAGACCGGTGGTCTTCTACAGCCACGAGACCTGGACTATACTCGTGGAGGACCAATGCACCCTTGGTGTTTTCGAACGGAAGGTGTTGCGTACCATCTACAGTGGAGCGCAGATGGATGACCGAACGTGGAGGAGGCGAATGAACCACGAATTGCACCAGCTGCTGGGAGAACCATCCATCGTCCACATTGCAAAAATTGAGCGACTACGGTGGGCTGGGCACGTCGTAAGAATGCCGCACGATAACCCAGTGAAAATGGTTCTAGAAAGCGACCCAACAGGAACAAGAAGAAGAGGAGCGCAGCGGACAAGGTGGATCGACCAAGTAGAAGGTGACCTGCGGACCCTTCGCAGACTACGAGGCTGGTGAACTGTGGCCAGGGATCGAGTAGAGTGGAGACGACTTCTTCGGACAGCAGAGGACAACAAGGCCTTAGCCTGATTGGTAAGTAAGTATCTCTATGACAGCCGAAAATATATCATTGACGATTATAATCACATGCTTCAAATTTACTACCTCGCTTAAACGTGAATGTTATTAAGTAGGAATCGACAAACTATGTTATCTGACCTAATGGCACTACCAGTATTTAAAACAAATGTTGATGTCTTTGTAATGATACATTTAACCTAGTGATCCTGTCGGCTCAATCGCATTCGAATTTATACATTATTTAAATGTAGGGTAGAGAACTACTTCGACCTAATCGCCCATTTTGGGCCTATCGAGCAGAAAACTTCAAATAAATCAATGATTTCGGCGTTAACAAGTCAATTATGCGTTTGGTACGATACTTTAGCTAATAAACTACCGAAAGAAGTCAATGAGAACGCGTGATATGAAGGTTTGCACCCATAATTCCTAAAAACAAAAGAAGCGCTCCAACCGAATCAATTTTTATCTTCATCCGATAGGCCGAAGTAAATTCATTGGCTTCAATGGCGTTTCAATGCATTAGGCCAAGTTTAGAATCCGTAGGTCGAGTTTGGCGTCAAGAATCAGTGTTAGACTTTTGGCAATATCTCAACGATTGGTTTCTCTTTATCAAATCTTACGGTACATACGGAAAGGTAAATAAATTTGGAAGCCATCAGTAATAATAACATTCCGTTTGGTGCTAAACTACCCTAGATTAAGAAAGACCAAGTGTGGGTTGTGCTTAATAGACCGGAAATGGGGTAGTTAACCCTATTTCTTACCACTGGAAAATTTTCGAAACTCTCGGGTAAATCATCCTACCCAGATCGCACGTCTCTCAACATTTTTGCGTGGTCTCTTTGGTCTCTTGCTCTCGAAAAAAAAAGTAGAAGGGTCTGTGCCTAGGGGCACGAACGGAAGCTTGACGTAGGACCGCTAGTGGACGGAATAAATGTGAAGAGCATTTAGTTCTTTTAATTGATCAATTATCAATTATCTCAACTCAACTCAACGGACAAACAAGCACAGATAAATTCTATTGCAACTCTTTACTGATGTAAGCTTGATGGCCGTTTTATTGAAGAGGACATCCATGGCCACTTACGCTTGGCGTGTTTAGTGTAGGTGACAGCATCACGGACCTCATTTTCCAGGAACACGTTCAGCACACCTCGTAGATCAGACCGGAGATACGTTTGACACCACCACGGCGAGCCAGACGACCGATGGCGGTTATCTCGAAAAACTTTGCGATGACGCTTGGCGCCTCCTTTACCAGACCTTTTCCTCCTTTGCCACGACCAGTCAATTGTTGCTTGTTAGATGTGAAGGAGTGGACTAGCCACCACTTTCCTACTGCTGCTGCTGTTCACCACGCCGTCCAAAGGGGAAATGAGCTATTGCCATACAGCAGCGCTCTTTTATATCTTTTCAGGTTAAAGCAGAATAATGTGCAACCAAGTGGTATAAAAGCTACAAAGACTCCTCCCATTATGAGTAGTTTGCTATCAAGTAGCGACACTGGCTCTTTTCCTTTAGCGTACACGGCGAGTGTGCAAAATATTACGTAATTCCATCCTCCCTATTCGCACGCGCCCGAGGATCGAAGGCGAATGCCACTTCGACTTGTTTCGTCTACTTACTACTCTCTGACGACTGTGCTGGGGAAGCAGCATATGCATGTAGGTAATTGGTGGATTTGTTAGTTAATTCGACGCTATTGGACAATGCTCGACATTTATCAATTTTTCAATAGTTTCTTGTTGAAAATCAACATTTGAAAGCATTGTTATCGATACGTAGCCATATTTCTGATCGATTGGTAATAAAATTATTTAAATGGAACCAGGGGCAGCTGAGTTATTAACGTTCAAAATCTTTCTTAATTTGTTACATGTTCCATTTTCGGTTTTCACCAAGTGTACCCCCATATAGAAATCAAAGACGTAGTCCTACGTCAAAATGGAGTGCAGGAGACTAGCAGACTAGTTACCTCTATGCTTGTAGCCTACAACAAATCTGCTTTGAGCTTAGGTTGGCCGTCTTATCTCGTCACGCCCTAGCTATATTTGTGGATTTTGTTTTTGCAACTGTACGTAGCTGGAAAATTTGATCAATAAAGCTAAAACTCGTTGTTGAGCGGTCCGGTCTAGAAGATATTTCAGGATGGAATTTTATTCAACTACCCTAGACATTGAGTAATCATTGTGCATGCCACACTATATGAAAATGCATGCATTGATTGACATAAAAAAGCTCTCAATCAATAACTGAGGAAATTCTTTCAATAAAACTACGTTTAGAGTAGGCACAAGGCCGTGTAGGAGCGTTAAAATCACAATTTTCCGAATCTCGGTAATTGATTTTTGCTTGGAAGGGCTATTGCAGTTTACTTAAAATTGAAACATTTAAATTTACGAAGATCCATGATTTTAGCAAATCCGTGGGCAAATGTTGAAAATTTGTATGACAAGATCCGGCAGAGAATGGGATAAAATACCCCCGCCCTGTTTTTCATATCTCTTCGAATGTGAATTTAACGAGCAGGATTGTTAGTGCCGTATTTGAACTAGCATTCTAGCACATTAAATCCCAGAAATAAAAATGGTAAAGTAACGAAAACTATGCGCAGGGCTGCTTTGGTAGACAAGTTTCTCGCAATGGGATTTTGGTGGATCATCCATTTTAAACATATGGTCTAACAAGGTTGAGCACATCAGTTGTAAAGACAACTTGCACTACTGTCCTTTGATCCATAGCTCATATCCGAAATCATTCTCCCTTTCTCTCTCACACACACGCAACATACAGCTGCGTAACTTTTAATTGCTTCCCGCCCGTCCTTTTCCAAACAGCAACCAAACAACCGGTCAACTTCGGCATCCGGTTCACGCTTGTTCCATTTAGAAACCACAGGAGCTGGTATACTATAATTACAGCTCAAACTGTATTCCAACAATTTACCCCTACAACTGTAGGGGTGCGTCGTCAAGTGGGCCTGATTAACGGAATCAAACTTTCACAATGAATGTTATCCTTCTGATAATTGGCGTTTTTTATCGCTTTTCAAACAAAATTTACATTCATTTCAGAAATCGAAATTCATTAGTCATCCTGCTGATGAAGGTGCCGCCAGTCATGCGGCTTATTAAAAATCCTTCTCAATTATTAATTGATCACTAATTACTTAAAAAGCCTCCCACCTTTCCACCTCTCGTAATTCGGGCAATAAATTTGATTTTCATTCCACCTTCCCCCAATTAACAAAATGCGTTTACCCTTAAAGAGAACGAAGCGAACGTTCTCCTTTCCTCATTTGGGACAACGTGAGAAAAGTGTCCCAGTTCGGTTGGAATTGCAATTGAACAACGGAAACGTGTTCCAGTATGAACGCTAATGGAATCCATTATTCAGCACACGTCTATGAAGGTGAAAATGAACTGCTGTAGCTATTATTTTAACCCTTCTGGGTAGCAGTTGGTGGAGCATATGTAGCTTCACACGAACTGTCGGCAGAAAAAGTAACCCATAATGTATCGATGGCTATATGAATCTAAACTTTATTAGCGGTGCCAACTGGTATCGATGGGAGCATTTAAAATTTTCATATAAATTGATGAAAGGAAATGAACTGGATGAATTGTGATATGAACAATATAGCTCTGATAGGTTTACAGTCAGTCTTTTAGCTTATCTATTCAACCAATAACAATTCACCCTTTGATCGCAATCACAATCGACAGGCGTCAGCCTAATTGACTTCATAACCGACAGTTCATAAAATTTACCCTCACACAATGGCCAAAGTGCCCATCGGGATAGATTTACGATATGACCTCTCACCCCCCTTGAATGATCTTTACGCTCTTAATCCACTCAGAACGCAGTTCATCCACAAACTTCCACCACTCACTTCCATGACCCATTGTCCTGTGCTCTTGCACCAAAAGTAACGACTCTACTCCGTCCGTGGAATGAAGCATGGCCTGGCATGAAATTACAAACTTCCATTTCCTGGGGCGCTCAGCATCCCCAGCACCCACACATTCGGCAAGTGAAAGTGAGCCCGAATGACCTTCATTAATATTAATTTAGTAAATCACGGTTATGGCCAGCACCGGCTCCGGATCCGGGAGAAACATTTTCCAACAACAATGAAGTTGTGGAGTTTGGGAAACCATGAATGGCGAACTTCAAATTTGTAGGTCAGCACCGTAACGTGCATCGTCAGTCCAACAAAGGCCACCCGTTTTCGATGCCTCGTAAAAGTAATTTTGCAGCTCCCTTTGTGCCTTCCGGTTCGTGCTAACTGTGTTGGTTGTGACGCGGTAAAATAAAAATTAAATTGACATTTTATGTGAGCACATAATCCATGAAACCGTTTGGCAGACAGCAGCAGCAATGCCGCGGCATATTGTAGTCTACGGTGATCTGTTTTGAGGATAACAGTAGAAGGCATATGAATGGAGTTTGTAAGGATTAAGAAACGTTGCAGGGGAATTTTGGAAATGTTTGTTCATAAAATTGAGCTGACCTTCTATATTTAGGAAGGAACTTTACCTTCCTTAGAAATGATAAAATTGTCTTGTGACGAGTCTCGCTGCATTAATTCAGATGATTTCACGAACTAAACATTTTCGCCACAATCAAAGAAACTACAAACCCCATACTAATGTTACCATTTGATGTATTTGCTGTTCGGTTCACGTGCATGGTGACTTGTATAGACAAGACGGAAAGGCCATATTGACTTAGGAACGACTTTTACGCCTCAGTAAACATCCATCATAGTCCCGAAAACGGAATCGTTGGTGATCGTCCCTGAAATAGGAATTCTGCCATCAAAGCATGTTACACAACCTCAATGCTCGAGCACACATGAACTGATATACGCATGTAGGTACCTCCATTCATCCATCCTATCCGTATGGTAGAGATCAACGTGAAAGATGTGCTGCTGTTTACCAAACAAATTGGGTGACTGTCTGATGACGACAGCGACGACGACGACGACGTCGCCGGCGCACGAGATTACGATTTTGTTTTAGCAAAAGTGGAATTTAATGGGTCGTTGATCCAGCACGTATGTCAGAGGTTGGTTTTCCTTACAGTTACAGTGACTGTATTTTGCGTCTACACAGTGGATTCGTTTGAAATCGAGAATGAACGGATACAAACGTATGTGCTCAGGAATGATGGCATTTTACGATTTCTTGACGATGATTAAATGGTAGATGTGTGGTTATTGCACATACTCCCCGTAATTAGACTGCATACAAAGCGTTTTATATCGAAGTTCGCAAAGCTAAAGTTGAGGTTATGGCAATTTAATTTGTAGAGTTGAGAATATCTTTAGAATACGGCTGATATGAAATGGAGACAAGTGTTTATCTAAAATGGTTTACACCACATAAGAAGCTATTCATAATAACTGGGGGGGGGGGGCTTTGTCTCATTCAAATTTCCAGAAATGGGGGGGAGCTAAAATTTTAACCGTTGTAGAACGTCCTCTATCAGAACTCCTGCAAACACAGTGGCTTATGCGCCACTCTCGATAACGAGAGACCACTGGTCGTGTCGACTTAACTGCTAGAAGCATGAGTGAAATTCTCCGGGGATTTTCAACGCCACAAACTTCCTAATAAAGCTAACCAAGGTGGATGTAAAACAAAGAAAAGTAAACGCAAAGTGAATGTTCTCGAAGTGAAAATGTTACAAAGCGAACGGTAAGCAAGAATTACCGTATGGACTGATTCACCACAGGGCTCTTGGTTCAGGAATGAATTACAAAAGGTAAGTTATGTTGAATTCATTTTCATGTATATTAATTCTTTTTTCTTTTCAGCATAGCGGTGTATGTGTAAATGTGAGTGTTGATTTGTGTGTCATGGCCATGAGTGAACATACCTGCGCAGGGTCTATGTTGGCTGTCAGTTGATGATCATCAGCCGGGGGGCGCACGGATGGAGTGCGATGAGTTCAATGGTCGAATTCGTCTCCGGACCAAAACGATCTCGACACTTCGAGTCGTTAGCGTTTCCATGGGATGCTTCGTTGAACAGTGGCCGAACTAAAGGTGCGGGGAGGATGTCGGCAAAACCGGTACTCTACCCGATCATTCGTTTCCGAACACAGGCAAGTCAGTCGATTACTCTCGACCCCGTTTTACTGCCAGCAATCTGGCGGGCCAAGCGAAGATCCACACCGGTCCTTCGTCACGCATACTCAATTAAAAGATGGCGGGGAAAAGACGAGCCTTTAGGCCGTATATTAAAAGTGGCCGTTGGAATATTAGAATAATATACTAACAAATAAATTGTGAGATAATTTACCTTTTAATTTATAACCGAAAATTCACTGAACAGTGTGTTCACCCTTCGTGATACACAAATCGAAATCTATTGGTAAATTTCAACACAAAAAAAAACAATAGAAATTAGTTCAGCACATTTAACAAAAGATCCTACTTTTAGCTTTATTTTACAATTACACACCTCAAGATAAATTCAAAAAAAAATGAGAGATAAAATTTAAATCACTGAGCTCACTACTGCTCACAAGCCGACTTGAAAATGAAATGCCCTATACGATCATCAAAGTCAGCTATCAAGCTTCAAATTGAATAGTCATTGTTTTTTTATTGGACTTTACAAATACTTATTCAATTAAATTACATGAATTACCAAAGTAAACTGTTATTCTAAAATATGTAGGCCATCTACGTTTAATCCGAACACTAACAATCTGTTCACAATATACGCAAGAGCTTTAAAATTGAATAAGCTTTTTATAGCAAAAGAACAAGGCAGCTGAATCTGCAGTTCATTTAATTTAATTACTGGTTTAGAATTTTAGCATATATATTAAAATGTAATATTCATGAATAATGATAATATTTTTGACGTAGGACTACGTCTTTGATTTCTATATGGGGGTACACTTTGTGAAAACTGAAAATGGAACATGTAACAAATTATGAAAGATTTTGAACGTTAATAACTCAGCTGCCCCTGAACCAATTTCAATAATTTTATCACCAATCGATCAGGGCTACGCTTACACATCGATATCAATCCTTTTGACTGTTTATGTTCAACAAGAAACTATTGAAAAAGTTAATGTCAAGCATTGTCCAAAAGCGTCGAAATAATTAACAAATCCACCAATTACGTACATGCATATGCTGCTTCCCCAGCACAGTCGTCAGAGAGTAGTAAGTAGACGAAACATGTCGATATAGCATTACGACGAGGTTCTGTAGTTCAGTGGTTACCGTTTCCGCTTACTGAGCAGAAGGTAGGAAGTTCAATTGCAATTTTTCACTTTGCCTTATTCTATCCCCACTAGATTTAAATAAAGAACAAATTCTGCTTTAACCGATCGCATCACTTACCACAGCGAATCCTAATCTAAAAATAACCTACCTCACTTACACTACTATCCTTCCCGAGATAGCCGTGGAGATGTAGAGGTATTCTCGGTCTCTAGTAACAACCGGACGTCGAACTAATCATCCTTCCTCCCCAAAAGACCGGGAGGACGTGGCCGGCGCTGTGAATTGATCTATATAATGAATTAATGTGCCTGTACATTGAAGATGGAAAGCTTATCCCATGCACCCATCTATGTAGTTCTCTGTGCAAGTGGATTAGTTGTGATCATTCACGGAGGAGCAACTACAAAGAGCACGGTCAGTTAACGTTAACTCGACGGCAAACACATTCATTGATACGTTTATTGTTGTGGATGATAGAAGAGCATAGCAGAAATAGTGCGAAATAGGAAGCTATGGTCATCACAAAAGAGGAAATCGAAATAGCGAATTGGCTTTCATTCTTCTGCTTCTAAGCCCCTTACAGTCATCGTCATAGCATCGCATCGCTTTTGGTTCTAGGGCACTTGCTGGTTGCAATTTTTAGATCAGGATTCACTGTGATGCGATCAGTTGTAAGCAGCAGAAATTTCCTTCCCAACTCTCTTGTGGAATCTTTTAGTGGCTCTGAAAAGGGCCGGTTATGATAGATTTCGACGGAAAAATTAAGAGCGTTCACCACAAATACGAAGAGCCAGCTGAATGTCCTTTGACATAATTGTGACCCGCTTGGCGTGAATGGCGAACAGACCGACCAGACAGGTCGGTTTATTTCAGTTAGTTTAGTTTAAATGATCTTTATTTTAGTTTAACTTGGGCGATTACCATATAAATTTTTACTAAGTGATTTAATTGCTTTATTCATCTTTAGGTATGGGCAAAATTCAAAATTTGTTTTACAGAATTAGTCCTAGACTTAGTACACGGTCGACCACCTTGGTGGGATTGGTTTGTTTTGTTTTTAGAATTTGAAGAGAAACTACTTAATACTACTATTTACAGCTTAAAACTAACCTACTCTACTATATACACTTAACCTACTATGTACAAATTGCTTATTAAAGCATGTTCAGAAAGATTGCATTTTTGAATAAATTTAGTTGTCATATCATCAATTTTGGAATCTACTTTGGGAATTTCTGCCTCTTGATGGAGGTCTGCTATTCTTGTGTCGAATGGACGATCTAGGATCATCCTCAACACTCTATTCTGTGCAACCTGGATTTTGTTCCTGTGGGTCTGAGCGCACGATTCCCACACCGGGGCGGCATATAAGATCGCGGGGGCTATGATCTGTTTGTAAACAGCCAGTTTGTTTTGCCTTGAGAGGCGGGATCTGCGGCAAATGAGCGGATACAAACACCTAACCAAGGCGGAGCACTTAACTAGGGTTTTCTCTATGTGCGAGCGGAACAGGAGCTTCTCATCGAACAACATCCCGAGATAAGTAACATCAGTGGACCACTCGACCCTTGTACCATCCATTATTACGGTACAGGAGGGAGACGGTTTAAGTTTTGGTGATTGTCTGTGAAGGAACATGATCGCTTGGGTTTTCGAGGCGTTGATTTTGATTTTCCACGAGGTGGCATAATCAGTAAAGGTGTCAAGGCATCGTTGCAGCTTGTTCGTAATTTCACGAGGCATCCTACCCTTGACGGCTATCGCGGTGTCATCTGCGAACAGAAAGAACACGCAACCGTCTCCTAGAGGAGGGATGTCCGACGTGTAGATGCTGTAAAGCAGTGGTCCCAGCAGACTCCCTTGCGGAACACCTGCTGGGATCGGAAATTGTCCCGAAAGGGAACTATTCAACGACACCCTGAACGACCTTTGCTGGAGATAGTTACGGGTGATTTTCACAAGGTATGGTGGAAAGTTGGAGTTACAAAGCTTGTATATAAGTCCGTCGTGCCAGACATTGTCAAACGCCTTTTCGACGTCTAACAAGGCCATGGCTGTGGACTTGGATACAGCTTTGTTACTTCGGATGTTATTCATCACCCGCACTAGCTGATGATTGGTGGAATGCCCCTTGCGGAACCCGAACTGTTCCGGAAGAAGAATGTCATGTTCCTCCACAAACTTGTTTAGTCGGCTGAGGATCAATTTTTCGAACAGCTTGCTCAGCGCTGAGAGCAGGCTAATCGGTCTGTAGCTTGACGGTAGTGAAGGGTCTTTCCCAGGTTTGCGGATCGGGATGATTTTTGCCACCTTCCAGATGCTTGGAAAGTAGTGCAGCTCCAAGCATCTGTTGAGGATGGCAGCCAGCAGCGAGTGGACCCTCGGGCTGAGATTTTTCAACGCTAGGTTGAATATTCCGTCAAACCCGGGAGCCTATACATAGTACACAAAAGCGACAACACTCTACGCGACCTGTTGTGTAACCTTAAGGACAAGATTCCGGCGGATGAGCAGTCTGGAATTTACCGAATTCCCTGCCAGGATTGTCCCTCGGTGTACATCGGACAAACTCGTCGCAAAGTAAAAGTTCGCCTTAAAGAACACAAAAATGCTGTCGACAACAATAAATCAAACGATTCAGCTGTGGCGGCGCATACGACGGCCTCCAATCATCAAATTGATTGGAAAAGTGCGAAGCTCATCAAAACAATACGAAAACCCTCACACCTCAATGCATGGGAATCAATGCATATCAACAACACACAGGAACCACTGATGAATGAAGATGATCCTCCCATCACATCATCTTTGTTCAACTTGACGAAGCTGAAAATACAGTAACAACTCTCTTCTCTGGACGTCTACACAACAGCGTAGCAATCCTATTGTAACCAGTCGGACATTGTCCCGTAGATGGGCAGCATCGCGCCCGAAACCGGTCGACAGAAAGGTAATTTTTAATCCGTTTTAAATGTTGTAAGAACGATAAGTGTTGTGTCTTGTCTCGCGTCGCGTGTTATGTGTGTCGTGGAGTTCTTACGTTAGCACAAAAACAACATAAAAAGTGAAATGCAGGCTACAACCTCAAAGTGCTTTCGCCTTTATGGCCGATTGGTTACAAAGAAGAGAATGTTACAATTACACATCCAATTCCTCACCCGCTGTAAACGAAAAGGCCTCATGCCAAAATTTATCAACATTAAACCACCTACCAGTAGTGAAGCAAGTGAAAAGGCAGCCAACAGTGCTAAAAAGATCTGGCTAGTTGAAGAAATTAAGTACAAGCATAAGCAGTTGTCCGCTGCGGAAGAGCAATTATATCCACTCCATATGCGGCTACTACAAGAAAGGGAGTACCACTCTACAGCCGAGTGCATTGTGTATAGATGTGCAGAAGAGAAGAAAGAGTGTTGGCAAAAAGTTCTGTGTAGTTTAAATCAGAATCTAGAAAAACGTGTGAGAACAACGAAACAGCGGCACCGTCGAAAATTGCGCTCTCTCGAAGACACACAGGCACCGGGAAAAACAAGATGTTCGCCACAGACCATCGATAATTTTGTAGTGAACCTCTCTTCCACGCAATTCACGCAGGCAGAGCTCGATCTGCTGAACAAAGGGTTGAATTTTGCGGTTTCCCCCCAGTGTGCCCCCCTTCCTGACATTGTGAATAACATTGAAAGTGCCATTCAATATGACCAACACGGGTTCAAATCGGCAACGCGTCACAATGTCCAGCAATGCATTTCACGAACGGCTGGTAAACATAATAGCACAGACCGTCCCAATTTTGAAACTTGGTGTACGATTCGGTTGTTGAAAACACGTGACGTCATCTACTCTCGTGCGGACAAGGGAAACGCGGTAGTGATTATGGACAGGGAAGATTACGACTCTCGCGTCCGTGCAATGATCGAAACCGGCCCGTATGAAGAATATAAATTCAAAAACGGCAAATCCAAAGACCCGCTGAATGTGATGATCGACGAAGCGAATTTCGCTCGGCAGAATGTAGCGCGTTTAATGGGTGAAGAAAAACTCATACGGAAATTTCACGTTCCCAACCCGACGGTGGCATCGCTGTACTGCCTACCGAAGATCCACAAGAATCCAGTTGGAATGCGACCCATTTCATCAAACATCCGTACACCCACCGAAAAATTGGCAGCTTGGCTGGTAGAGGAGATGAAGCAGTACCCCGTCACACACGGCAAAAGTGTGAAAAATTCTGTAGATTTCGTACAACAGCTAGAAGGATGCAAGGTAAGACGAGGTGAGATCTTGGTATCGTTTGACGTTGCGTCACTATTTCCAAGCGTACCAATCGCCGACGCCTTGAGAAGCCTGCGCCGACATTTAGAACGTAGTCGGGCGCCACACCATCACATTCAGGCCTACCTTCTAGTGGCTGAGGTGTGTATGAATCAGAATTTTTTTACATTTAGAGGGAAGTTCTATAGGCAAACGTTTGGTCTTAGTATGGGTAGCAAACTTTCACCCCTTCTGGCGAACGTCTTCATGAGCGACTTTGAGGTAGATGCTGAAAAGCAAAAGTTTTTCCCTCGAGTCTGGCGGCGCTATGTTGATGATATCTTCGCACCGGTGAAGGAACGCTACCTAGAGCAGACACTGAACATGCTGAACTCCCGCCACAGCTCAATTAAGTTCACAGTAGAAAGAGAAGTGGATGGAAAATTGCCCTTTCTAGATTTGATGGTCACCAGAAAGGAGGACGACACGTTGAAATTCGGTATTTACCGAAAACCGACATCCACTGATCGATACATCACCTCGGACTCCAATCACTTCGGCGCTCAAAAGCAAGCCGCCTTCCACTCTATGGCACACCGTCTCTATAATGTACCTATGGAGGAAGAAGAGTTCGCTGAAGAAAAGGAACGTATCTACAAGGCGGCGGAAGTAAATGGATACGAAAAGGAGTTCACCAGCAAAATTTTACAAAAACACAAACGCAAGAAACGCCTACAGAACATAACCACACTACAGCCGGAGAGGGATGAAGCTAAGAGGATTAGCCTACCATTTTATCCAAAAGTCACAAACCCAATCAAAAACACACTCAAACGTCAAGGACTATACATAGTACACAAAAGCGACAACACTCTACGCGACCTGTTGTGTAACCTTAAGGACAAGATTCCGGCGGATGAGCAGTCTGGAATTTACCGAATTCCCTGCCAGGATTGTCCCTCGGTGTACATCGGACAAACTCGTCGCAAAGTAAAAGTTCGCCTTAAAGAACACAAAAATGCTGTCGACAACAATAAATCAAACGATTCAGCTGTGGCGGCGCATACGACGGCCTCCAATCATCAAATTGATTGGAAAAGTGCGAAGCTCATCAAAACAATACGAAAACCCTCACACCTCAATGCATGGGAATCAATGCATATCAACAACACACAGGAACCACTGATGAATGAAGATGATCCTCCCATCACATCATCTTTGTTCAACTTGACGAAGCTGAAAATACAGTAACAACTCTCTTCTCTGGACGTCTACACAACAGCGTAGCAATCCTATTGTAACCAGTCGGACATTGTCCCGTAGATGGGCAGCATCGCGCCCGAAACCGGTCGACAGAAAGGTAATTTTTAATCCGTTTTAAATGTTGTAAGAACGATAAGTGTTGTGTCTTGTCTCGCGTCGCGTGTTATGTGTGTCGTGGAGTTCTTACGTTAGCACAAAAACAACATAAAAGCTTCATGTTTTTACTATATTTCAGCGCTGAGCAAATTTGTTCCTCTATAATCCGTTCTTCTGGAGGTACGGCACAAGGGGAGGTATCTAACGTCTGGACGCACTGCACAACCTGGTTCTCGAGTGGACTTGGGATTGTAGAGCCAAGCAAATGCGACTGGGCAATGTGCTCCCCAATTGCATTGGCCTTCTCTTCGTTGGTGATAAGCCGTTCGTCATTGACTCTAAGTGGTGGAATGGGCTTGGGGTGAGACTTCAGCACCTTGGCAACCTTCCAGAATGGTCTGGAACGGTCGTCCAGGTTCTGAACGAGCCGCCCGAAACTCTCGTTCCGGATTGAGACCATTCTGGAAGCGATCTGCCGATTCAGATCGACCATTTCGTATTTACGCTGCAGATCCCCAGTCCGCTGAAACTGGCGTCTACGAACATTTCTGAGCCGAATCAAGAGTATGGTGTGGGAATCAATTGCTTGAAACTTACCCCTCACAGGAACTCGTCGAACGCACTCTTCTTCAGCCACGGATATGGCTTGATGGAGACCCTCCAGGGCCCGGTCGATGTCATCCACTGTGTCGAGCGGTGGGTTGTCGTCGATGTGGCGGTCGACCACGCGTCGAAACTGGACCCAGTTGACTCGATGGTAGTCCTTCCGCTGGCACTGTGCAGGGGCCACGTTGTAGCCCAGCTCGGTCAGCACCGGTTGGTGGTCCGAACTCAGGTCGTTGACGGCAACCGGCTTGGCTAATCTGGTGTTTGCCAAGAACAGGTCCAGCGTCGATGGGTTGCCCGTCGGTGATGTGAAGGTTGGTTCGTCCGGAAACCAGACGGAATAGAGACCATGCTGGGAATGGTCGAATAGCAGGCGGCCGTTCTGGTTCTGCTGGTAGTTCCGCCAGGCCTCGTGCCGGGCGTTCAGGTCCCCTCCGATTACAAAGCGGGCATTGGTGTGGGTTATGATGGCAAGGTCGTTCTTGAACTGCTGTGCTGTACCATTGCTAACGGTACATTGCCGGGGGCAGTAGACGGCGATGAACCGGACGTTTCCGGTCGATGTTTCCACCTCAACGCCGACGGCCTCGATGATGGAAGTGCGGTAGTGGGGTAGGGTGCAGTACTTGATGCCTTTCTTGATGATGACCGCGACACCGCCCCCCCTGGAGCTGGTGCGATCAAGCCGGAAAATGCTGTGGTCGGGCAGCCAGAAGCTGTCACCGGTCTTGAGGTGAGTCTCGGTGAGAAGGCCCACGTCGATGTCGTGCTTGCGGAGGAAGTCTGCAAGCTCAATGTTTTTCGCCCCTACGGAGCGAGCGTTCCAGTTGGCGATCTTTATGGGTTCACGGTCCATAATTAGCGACAAAGGAGATGATAGCTTGGAGCTGTTGTGTTCTTGTTGCGCAGGTGCGCTTGATGATGATGGCCTGGGCCAACAGTGTGACGATCTCATCCGTTGACAGCGGAGAATCGTCTGTAGCTTCACCGGTTGTACCGGCCAATCCCGGAGCAGGGGGATCCGTCGATGGGCCGGAGGCTTGACTGGGTACTGCAGCGGCAGCCGACTGGGCAGCAGCCAACTGTTGGTTGAGCGGGAGCGGCGCCAACACTGGAATTGGCCGTGGTTGGACCGGTGATAACGGAGGAAAGTTCTGCGCGTTGTTTTCCGGGACCTTCTTGCGACCGGGCTGGTTGTTGGACGAGGCCTTCTTCCGGATTTCGGCGTATTCGGCCCGCTTCGGACAGGCCTTACTCGTGGCCTTGTGGGCAGCACCGCAGTTGGCGCATGTGGGAGCGGCTTCCTCGATGCTGTCGCAGTCGTCGATCTTGTGGTTTTTGCCGCATTTGATGCAGCGGCTGGCCATGCGGCAGTTCCTGGTGCCATGCCCGAACAATAGGCAGTTCGAGCACTGAGTGACGCCACGGTGGGTTGGCTTATACCGCTCCCACTTCACTACGATGTGGAACAGTGTGCGTGTCGTATGGAGATCCTTCACGGTTGTGGAGTTCTTCTGCAGATGGACCAAGTAGAGCTGGTCACGATACTTGATGGCCTTGCTGCGGGTCATCTTGTGGATTTCGACCGGCTTGAGGCCGTTCGCCTTAATCTCGTCCATTAAGGTGGTGGTGTCCATGTCGTGGAGCCCGCGCAGCACCACTTTCAGCGGCTTGGTGGCCTCGACATCGTGGGAGAAGTACTCCAGCTTCATCCTGTCCAAGAGGGCCTGGACTGCGTTGTAGTGATTTTCGGCCGAGACCATCAGTTTGTAGCCTTCCGTGCACCGTTGAATGGTGCAGCGAAGGCCCTGCTTAATGTAGAAATCCAGCTGCTCCCATAGCCCGGGAGGGAAGCCCTTCACATAGAAGGGTGGCAACTTAACTTTTTTAGGCACCGTCTCAGGGTCCGACTGCGGCTGCGCTCCGTTCTGCAGGGCGGAGAACGGATTGTTGCTCAGCAGCTTTTTTGCTGCTGATACGGTGGCGCTGCTGTCTTCAGGTCTGGGTCGTTTAGTTCCGGGAGGCCCCGGCTGCGGGTCCGCAACGCCTGTCGGGATGGGCAATTGGGTTTTCTTCTGCTTCTTCTGGGCTGGCTCGGTGGTCGCGCCGTCTCCTGGGAGAGTCTGTTTTCCCGGTAAACCGGCACTCGCGTTACCGCGCGATTTCTTACCCATGGCTGGGTCAGCGAGAGCGTCACTATACAACGCGGAGCTACTTCGACTTGCGAACGAACGAACGAAACTAGAGAGAATTCAAATCGACTGAACTGCTCAACAGTCTGGCAGCGAATGATGATGATCATGTCGGTTTATTTCACTCATCGAGGGTATACTTATACCTGCGTCGAGTAGCATATTATTAATACAGGGAGGGTACAATACATACAGTGGGAAGCAAAATACTGAAAAGGGGAGGAGTTTCGCTTCTTATGCTACGGGCACAAAACGAGACACCACCGTCGAAACGACTATCAGTTATTCTCTACCGAAGCAAACAGCTAAACTATGGCACCGAAAACCAGTGGAAAGGCCGCCAAGAAGTCCGGAAAGGCGCAGAAAGTCATCGTCAAGGGAGAGAAGAAGAAGAGGAGACAGCGCAATAAAGAAAGCTATGCCATCTACATCTACCAGGTGTTGAAGCAGGTCTACGCGGACACCAGAGTCTCGTCGAAGGCCATGAGCATCATGAACAGCTTCGTCAATGACATCTTCGAACGTATTGCTGCTGAGTCGTCCCGTCTGGCTCAATACAACAAACGCTCGACGATCACCTCCCGCGAAATCCAAACTGCTGTCCGTCTGCTGCTGCTGGGTGAGTTGGCCAAGCACGCTGTCTCTGAAGGAACCAAGGCCGTCACCAAGTACACTAGCTCCAAGTAAATTTGTACCATCCAAACAATCAATCGGCCCTTTTCAGGGCCACAAATCGATTTCCAAAGTGAAAGAGGTTTTGATGATTTATTGAACTTTTAAATGTTCGAAAGCAGCGTTAGCAAAGTTCGCGATAAGAAATCAGTTGATTTGCCTTATGAAAAAAATGTTGACAAAAAGAATAAGAGGTTGTATTCATGACTCGACCGTACGGTTTCTATATGGTGATTTCTATATGGGGATACACATTGTGAAAACCGAATATGGAACATGAATTAATTGTGAAACGCTTGGCATGGATGGCGAACAGACCGACCAGATAGGCCTCGCTGAATTCCTGTAGGGCCATTAACGGCCGAGCTCTGGAAGCGCAGATCGCTCTTGAAGTCCTGGGCGATTTCACGGACCAGACGCTTGAAAGGCAGCTTGCAGTCAGCAGCTCGGTCGATTTCTGGTATCGACGGATCTCACGCAGAGCGACAGTTCCTGGCTGGAAGCGATGAGACTTCTTCACTCCTCCATCTGTTTGAGAGGAGCCTTTCCTCCGGTGGACTTACGAGCGGTCTGCTTGGTGCGGCCATTATACGATGTGGATACGTTGAACGCAAATTGTTGAATACAAATTTTAATTACCCAGCACAATCATGGGCATTGGGTTCAAGCAATATTTCATCAGATTCAAGACAAATCTGTACGATAGTTAATAGAACAAAAAATGAAAATATAAAAATGAGGTAAGGAAAATAATTAAAATATGGTTCAGATTAATACCTGGCTGAATAAAGATACACATTACCATTTATTATATAAGACCACGTAGTCCTACGTCACCATTTTGTACAACCCCATAGGGCTGTCCCTTGTAGTTGTTTTTTAATCTACTGTACTGTGTACTTAAATAATCCATCAACATTTTTACAATCAACCCCTAAAATATGTAACACTTCAAAAAATGAAGACATTACAATATTCTCACTCTGCTATAAACTGGTACAACTGCACATCGAAATGTCAAACAACAACAAAAGCCAGTTAGCCGGCGCTGGTGGTGTACCCAAGCAACACATATCCATCAAAATAGGTTGCTGCAACTTGATTGTGACTGAAATAAGGTGCATACAAGTAACAACTACTATTAAGTGACAAGTGTGCTGCTAAAGAATATATACCTTAATTCATTCAAACAAAAAGTTAGATTTTTGATTTAAATGATAATAGGAACCACCCTAGAATTCATTGTCATAAAAATGAGGGCCTATCTATAAGGAATAACTTTGTAAAAGAGACTTTTAGTCTAAAGTTTCAATTTCAGGCTCAAAACATATCATTCCACCTAAATCTGCATTCTGGACCACTGTGCATTGCAAAAAAACCTATTGTAGCAACAATAAATGTTACTGTCAAAAACAATAAAAATACAATAGAACTTTTTGTTTTGTACAATATAATCTTTTGTTAATGAGGCATTAACAATAGAAAAGGGGGGTTGTAAGTTATCGTAACCATAAAAAAATCAATTTTTTTCTCGAACAAATTTGATCTCATTATAATAAATTTTATTGTTTTTTTATTGAGCAAAATTTTGATTTCATTGAATTTGTTGTAAACCTATTGTGGTGACACTTTGATTATTTGACCAATACAATAGAATTACAATAAGATTAATTGTCAACAATAGAATCTATAGTATTTTATTGATATTTTATTGTAATTTTATGGTAATTTTTATCCGGGTGTCCCAATAACACCGAATGCACTTTTTGGCAACTGTTGTGCTTCGAGCTGTTCACCACAACGTAGTTAAATTTCAGCTTACCTTGATGCATGATAATTAGAACCAAACGCCTCCCCCACACCCCAAATCCCCACCGATTCACTACAACTAATTAAAACTTGATCCAACCTCTTCGTTGCTACATTCCCGGGAAATCCACACTTGCAATTTCCTGATGTCTGCGTAATTTTAACATATGAGAATTTTCGGTTTTCGGTGCATGCGAAACCACTTCACCGTAAATCTTATTACCTTCGATAAAAGTTTGCTGCAAACTGAGAAAGTGTTGTTGCATGTGTGAGTGGGTGGCTTTTTGCAGCTGAGTGAGTGCAATTAAAATTACGTTTCAAACCGATGCAACAGTAGTTGCAATGCTGCTCCGTCAGGTTTGGGGTGGTGGGAAAAGTTCAACTTGAGTAATAATGCCTGGTTAATGTGTTTCCTGAGCTGCAGGAAGCTATTCCTGCTGAATTATTTCTGTTTGAGCGGGTGGTGGAAGTTTTTAATTATGCCGTTTAATACTCGTTATCTCGATATCGGATGGCAGTGAGTGGGTTTCGAGGGTTTCCCCATAGGGACGGGCAGCAGTACATTTGAAGGTAGGTGTGAAATAATAAATACCTCATAAAATGCGATAAAATTTACATTTTTTTATTCTCTTGTGGCAGGTCAGTGACGGGGAGTGGAATATCTCCTACGGACAGATAAATAAAAACATAATCATTCTTCACTGACAGGGGCGATGAAAAATAATAATAGCCATTGGCATAAATACTGCCATTATCGTTGCACGAGCTGCCATAATCAGGCTCATTTGAGAAAATTGAGGCGTGCTGGGTGACAGCAAAAAAAATGTACCCTGTGTGTCCATGTTGCCACTGCTGTTGTTGATAATGACAACGATAACGGTGATAAGTAGGGGGGCTTTCCACGAACGATTTTTT
The DNA here is from genome assembly GCF_037179485.1 of Ochlerotatus camptorhynchus. Taxonomy (NCBI): domain Eukaryota; kingdom Metazoa; phylum Arthropoda; class Insecta; order Diptera; family Culicidae; genus Ochlerotatus; species Ochlerotatus camptorhynchus. The sequence continues at coordinate 98,460 of NW_027040679.1, read as the reverse complement.
TTTATCTCGCCTATACTATACCTCCTCGGACTCGGGCCATCATTAGGCAATCAGATGGCTATCTTGTTTGAGCTGGGACCTGACAGGGACATGAAATGGAGCTCAATTTAAATTGGCTCAACCTGGGCGGTCAACCGTGATAATTCAATATGTTTATGAATGCCGCACTGTCTACAAGGTTGGTGGATTGGTGTGGTTTGCACCATTTGGTAGAGTACTTATTAATATATCTAGGAAATTTAATGGATGCGTTGAGCGTTGAATAGGTACGGTTAATTTTCGTGGATTTCTTTCGACTGGTGGACAAAATTAACCGATTTTTTTTCTCATTCCCAAAAATCTCCTTTCGGCCAGAATGATTTCCATTGCATAACTGAACTCACTAATGCTGATGACATGCATCGTTTAGTAAGCAAAAAATGTCAAAACCACTGGACTTCCAATGAAGAAATCCTGTGCACAACCGATCTGCGAACCATTAGTGTCCATCGTGAAAGGTCACCTGAGATGCATCGGATTCAACCAAGAGTCCCACATGTCCAACACGTAAGGCTCAAAAAAACGTAACGATTCAAACGAACAAAACACTTGAACACTTCGGTACTTTTTCCTGCTGGCATAGTCGTTTGCGTCTCTCGGAATTCATTGGGTCTCTTCAAAGCCGCACAATGAGAACCCCCTAGAGACAGGAAAGCCCAGACGCACGATCTTCTGATGCAGCAGGCTCAAATATCCCTGCATGATGGGGCATGCAGTTGGAGTCTGGCCGCCACCGGCCGACCAACCGAACGGACGGCATCGGGGAAAAGTCAAGTCCAAAGCAATACAAAAGGCTTTCCGTTGTCCTTGCCCCAGCTGACAGTGACATAAAGTGCTACATTGGATTAAAATCTAACATTTGACACAGACGCAAACCAAGAATGGCAGCAGAAAATTGTGTCCTTTTCTAAAGTTGGCAAAAGCGATGCTGGTGTGGGCTGGTGCAAAGTGAATGATCCGACAGTTGACCGGCCGGCTGGATTGCAGTTGAAGTTTGGTTCCCTCCGGGACGCGCATTCGTCGTCGTCAGGAAAGGGCAGCGGAAACCGATTCTGTGAACGGTGCTGGCTATTCAAAGCCATCGCCGACAGGACTTCGGTTGTGAAAGAGGGCACAGGAGAAATCCGTACGATTAAAATTTCAATTTCAAATAGCCATTTTGAAGTGTGGTTCTCGGTTTCAGCATTGCGCCAGCTCAGTGCATGTGATTTACTGCAGTTCGATGGATACGTGACTGAAATGATTGGGAAGTTGATTGATGAGTTTTGCTGACTAGGTTACAAGATTGATTTTAATTGAATTGGTTGCAAATTTAAATGTCACTTCTGGAAATTGAAATAATCCTCCAAGTGGCATATTGCAAATAAATGTGATATCTATTAATTTGCAAAAAAAAACATCCAGGAAGCATTTATAGATTCAATCCGACCCCACTGACATTGATGTATATTTCATGTCATCGAATATACAGGAATATATTATCGATATTTCTAATTATATTTAGACAAGTACAGTCCCACGTAAAACAATAATGGATCACATCGATTTGACTAGCTTGCTTAATTGACTGGTCTATAATTGTTATAAGCTGTTTCGTAGCTGTGGGCGGAATGTAATGTAATTGGTTGTCTTCCAGTTGCCTTACTGACATTAATTGATGTGTTTATTTGGGAAAAACGCGGACACTTGATGGGGATTTGTTTTACTATCGGACAGGTTTGGGCCGAAGGGTCTCAGAATTGCGTGAATTGCTACCAGTGAACTAGAAAGAGGCAATAATATGCCCAATATACAAAAAGGAGGTTATGTTGAAATGTGTGAACTATCGAGCGATCACTATTCTCAACGCGGCCTACAAAGTGATTTCCCAGATCATCTTTCACCGATTTTGGCCGCTATCAACCAATTGTCAATTTTCCACTTCTACTCATTGAGCCCATTTAATAGATATCCAAATTGCATGGATTTAAATGCATATACGCGCTCCGGAGGCCACCATATTAGGTTTTGGTCCTCCATCTTGGATTCTAAAATGACTATGGATGTCGATTTTCCATTTCTACTCATCGAGCCCATTCCGTAGACACCCATATTGCATGGGTTTAAATGCATATGCACTGTCCGTAGGCCACCATATTGGACTTTGGTCCGCCATCTTGCATTCCAAAATGGCAGTGGATGTCGGTTTTTTACTTCGCCTGTAATAACAAGCTATTGATTTTCCGTTTGGTTATTTCGTTACCTCAAAATCAGCTATGGTTAAAATCAGCCGTGATTTTCTGTTTGTGATTTTGCTGATCTCAAGATCAGCAGTGATTTTTGGTCGTTCCTGATTTTGGATCTTTTGACTTTTTTCACTGGTTTCAACCAATCTGTTTCAAAGTCATTTAGTGATTTTCCATGTCATTTTTTGAGATTATTTGATTGTAAGGACGTTTTTATGCTTTTATAAGACTGTTTAAATTTTAGGATTATTTTGATTTTTTAAGTCAGTTTGGAAAGTCCATATTGACTATCTTTGGTCATTCTTGGCCTTTCGAGATTATTGTGAGATTTTCAGTTATCAAGCTTATTATAAGAGTTGTCGTTTTAGTGATATCGGGCCATATTACGGGTGTCACTACACGGTGATAAGGAAGTGATATTCAGAATAAGAGCCATGATTGCCGTACAAATCAAATGGGAATCACTTCACCATGACGACTAGTGACAAGTTTTCACCGTGAAGTGACATCCGTAATAAGCCCCATCATCATAGTTTTGACTTTTTTGACGTTGTCTTGAGATGACGTGCATCGCCACCGAAAAGCTCGAGCAGATACTAGCACCAACTTTTAACACCTACGTTCGGATTGTTTCCGGTCTTCTTCCGTCAACGCCCGCCGAGGCCGCATGCATCGAAGCGGGTATTCTGCCCTTCCGCCATCGTATAACCGCAGCAATTGCAACGAAAGCCGCTGCCTTTACCGCAATGACCTCCGGAAATGACAGGATCTTTCTCCTCGATGAGGGGAACAGACTCCTCCGCATGACTGCCAATTTGGAGCTCCTCCCAGTGGCCAAGGTCCACTGGTACGGAGACAAAAGTTGGCGCATACCTCCACCAAAAATCGATAGTCGGATAAAAAGCAGGTTCAAAGCTGGAGATAACTCTGCAGCACTGAAGAGAACAATAGCCGAACTGCTAGGCTCGGACTACCCAACCCATGCCCACATATACACAGACGGATCGCTTTCCCGAGCCGGGGTCGGAATTGGAGTAGCCGGAATTTCAGCACCGATGAGTAGCAGCCTACCACCACAATGCTCGGTTTTCTCCGCCGAAGCTGCGGCCATCTTTGTTGCCGTTACAACACCCTCGGACGGGCCCATACTGGTGCTATCCGATTCGTACAGCGTGATACAAGCCCTTACATCGGAGACCATGACTCACCCCTGGATACAGGGTATTGTGGAGGCCACACCTCCGAACACGGTGTTTTCCTGGATCCCTGGGCACTGCGGTATCCCAGGAAACAGCGAAGCCAACAGCCTGGCAGGGTCTGGACCAGCTGGCCCCCGTTACACCGACGAAGTGCCACTACAGGACATAAAGCGATGGATAGTCAGCACAATGTGGGAAGCCTGGAAAGCTGAGTGGTGCCAATCCCAATCCCTCTTCATCCGAAGAATCAAAGGAACGACGAGCCAGTGGACGGATATGTCGAAACTACGGGACTAGAAGGTGGTTTCTCGTCTTAGGACAGGCCATACAATGATCTCACATAGTTTTGGTGGGACGCAGTTCCACAGAATGTGCTACGTTTGCGGAACTACTGCATCGGTAGAACACATCCTATGCCTGTGTCCGCAATACCAACAACTAAGGAAGCAGTACGCACTTCCCAACAGCATTAGGGACATACTGGGCGACGAACCTTCCACTTTAGCGACAGTTATTTATTTCCTCAAGGACGCTGGGTTATACAACAACATTTAGGTCCTTTTAACTTTCTTTTGGCTGATGGTACATCTCTACCGGACGGGGGATTACCCCTCCTACGGTGGAGCTCCGATCTCTTTCAAAACCCTACCTAACTTTGATGTACCAGTTTGTTTTTTTTTTTTTCTCGTTGCCTGTATTGTAAGTCTTTTTACTGGAATCTGTTTTAATTGCTTCTGTTTGAGAACATGTGAATTGTAAGCCAGCTCCGTAACAAAATTTGCTGGCAGAACCCCCCTCTGGGGCCTCCTATTTTATAGAGATGAACTAGCCAACGGCTAAAAATCTTTCTAATAAAGTTTCAAAAAAAAAAAAAAAAATTTTGACGTAGGACTACAGCTGTGATTTCAATCTGGGGGTACATCTTGTGAAAACTGAAAATGGGACATGTAACAAAATAATGAAAGATTTTGACCGTTAATATCTCAGCTGCCCCTGGACCAATTTCAATAATTTTATCACCAATCGATCAGAAATATTTCTACGTATCTGTTAAATTTAAGACTTTATCATTTTCGATAATGTCACTATTGAATATTGCACGAATGGCCAACTGTTACTATGATAATTAAAATTATCACCGATTGCCTATGAAAAGCGATTTCCCTAACACAGATTTCAAAGTTGAATTCCATCCGGTCTCACCAAACGGTGTTAATTCAATTACCGCGTGGTGTTCTCCAGTACACAACGAAAGGCTCCCCGTAAGCAGCTAGCTATCAAGGCTGCCTACAACCGCTGATCGAATTCAGTTCCAATTACCGTGTGTGGTGGTGTCCGGTCGTCGGCATCAGCAGCAGCAGCATTGTTCTCCAGTACACAAAGAAAGGCTGCCTGTAAGCAGCAAGCTGCAGCCCTCGTGAGCATCCATGGAAGGAGGAAGAAGCCGCACCGCTATTGATTGGAATACACCCCGGAAGCTATTTGACAGCTCCACTGTAAAGTCAATGAACACCGAAATTCTGGTACTCTGGTTCTGTCAAATCGAATAATGGTCTTATTTGTTTTTTTTGTTTTTGTTTTTTAAATTTTTTTGTAATTTTTTTTTTTAAGTATTTCAATCAACTCAGCTTGACGGGATTAGAAAATGTGTGTGTGTATGTGTGTGTAAGAGCACGTAACACAATTTTCTTAAAGGTGATTATCGACAACTACTCCACCGAATTGAATGCACCACAAAATGAAAGGTACCATGATTCTATAGAAGTTTAGTAATCGATTTTCAATCGAACAAGACCCGAAAATCACGGAGTTTGGGAACTAAGTGATGTTTGTGGGCAACCGTGTAACCGAATCAAACGAAACAACCAATAAATAGTTAATTAGTCATAAATAAAATAAGAATGAAATATATCGAATCCATACGCCAAAAACTATGCCAGTAGCAAAACGACACTGGTCGATTTACTATAAAATAGAATGCCTCGTGAGTAAAGCCACTTGACCTTGTACAATTTCTCCCAAGGCCGAGCCCAGTGAAATCTTCGGGAAAGTTGGGGAAAGAGAGAGTGTGGCTACACCCGACTTTGAACGAAGGACCAGCAATCGGAATAATCTCTCGCATTGCCGATCTAGTTCGAAGAAGTTCACGGGAAAATCGAACTTCCGTTAAGTTCGGCCGAGGTCGCCTTCCCTAATCTGAGGGTCACGGTTTCGCATCACTTTTGTCCGAACCGTAGATTGCAGTGGAAGTGTTTCATTTTGTTCAAGTGATAGTTTTGTTTTGTACAGTGAGTTAAAGCAACGTGGTTGTACTTTTACACTTAAATTCTAATTTCTCCTCGTTGATTGTTTAGCTATAGTTATAAATCAATACTTAGTGTGCGTCTTAGGCTAGACTTTGTGTGTGCGGGAAATAAGCTAGACCAGGCGAATAATCTCGGCAACCGTTACCTTGTCCGGTGGAAAGCGATCCGCATCTACATCGCTGAGCAGGGCTTTGTGGTTCGTCCACCCACGTGGAAATCGTTAGCCGTTCAACACCAACGGTCGAACGCGCATCGATTGAAGTAGCATCGTCGTTGCGCCAGTAACAGCAGCGCAGCAATCATCAGCAGCTAAATCAACTGGTGAGTGCGTTCTGTTTTTTTTTTGTAGAGTGTGGCGTCCGGCGAGGGTGCCACGGAGGACCTTTTTTGCCGACCATAAGGTCGAAGAGCATGAATTGCTAATATTTGGATTAGTCCAATAATTGTAAGGTTGGGGTGTCGGCAAGACAAACGTCCGTACGTATCGTCGTATATGGATGCCCACCCAACCCATGAATGTTAGACACCCGGGTTCCCCGCTTGCTGCATCGTCGTGGGATTCGTCAGGAAGAAACACAAGAGCACAGCACAGATAGAAGGTAGTTACGCACACAAGAATAGGACTAGGTAGAGAAAGATCATAAAGAGGAGTAGAAAAATAAAAGCAATGGAAATTTCGTGAAAGCACGCTCTAGTTATAATAAAATCTCAACTTACCGTTTTCCGTTGTGAAATAATTTATTTTTTTCCTTTGGTTTGTTTTTTCCGTCGATCTTGTTTTCCGTGCTGAGCACCAATGCTACCGACGTGCCAGGAAGGCAGCTCCCACATCTGGACCCTACCTATCGACCCATCAACTCATGAACCGGGGACCAACGGCTTTACTTCCCATCCGAAGGAAGGCGTGATCAGAGATGTTATGCCTCAGAACATCCCGGCGGCGCCGACTGGGATTGAACCCAGGCCTGCTGGGGTGAGAGGTAATCACGCTTACCACTACACCACCGGCGCCGTTCATTGTGAAATAAATGTTTTATTTGATTTCGATGTAATGTTGTCCTATTAAAAATTAGAATGTGAGGAAGAAAGTGTCTTCACGTTGTTTCGGGTCCGTGTAATTCTGTTGTTGTCTTCCGCGTGGTCGAAGTTTGACTTTATGTTGCGTACCTCTTTTGCTGCAACTGCGCCTCTGGCGGAAATAGGTGGAACTACCGATGAGGAAAGTTTGACGTGTAACGTTTTAGGTTTGTGTGCTCTCTTACCGTGAGCTTTGGGGAAATATTTCGAGGTGTGAGAGATTATACTGTTTTTGCAATAAGGGTTTCTACCCCTTCAATTTCGGTGGTAGTGAAGCTGGCTCGATCTCTTCTTTTTAGGAATATTACTATTGGACTCGTCCTGGGGCAGCCTCATCCGGGCAAAACTCAAAATGGCATGCGGTCTCCTTTACCGGAGTGGCGCTTAAGCCGCATACTTAACCGAGATCGACCAGTGATGGCTACAACTTTTCATGTTATTTTCAGTCGGTGAAGATCAGGCCCAAAGCGTCGCTTCATTGAAAATGCTATGACTGATAGTAACCTCAAAACTACTCATTAGCTGATCGCACTCATCGTTGTATGATACCGATCAAAATGCACGGGTTTAACCGAAAAGACCACTGAAAAAACATTCATTAGGATTTTTTCTTGTGGCGATTGATGTCTGGTTTGTTTATGTTGTGAATGTGAAACAAAACTCTCTATTCCGGTGCAAAACCACGATCGATGAGTGGAAATCGAACCTATGATCAGTTGATTGTGCTTAATCATAGTTTTATCTCTTCGCTCCAGTGATAAATGCTGTAAAAAACTGCCATTAGTTTCGTGTATAAACGTTGCCGCAACGGTCTTGGTTGTTGTTCTCGGAAAAGGAAATTATTTTCGCTACGACTAACACACGAACGACGTTGAACTAAAGATTAGAAGGAAGCAGTTTTTAAATTAATCATTTTGTTCGACCATTTTCCACAGAGATGGCGCTGTTCCGCTGGTAGGAAGTGATAAAAATCCCCTTATAGAAATTGAGAGAAGTGGGAATAATTCGCTTTCGGTGCACATTCAGGTGAAAAAAAGTGAACGACAACCTAAAGAAATTAATCAGGGACTTTGTCGTTCAGTTTTTTCCCGGAAATTATTGTTAAACAAGCTACAATTAAATAAAAATAATTTTTCCCCATACAACTTTACCTGCTTTACTACCAGTCCCAGAGACCCAAAAAAAAAATCAAATTGAAGAGCGAAATTCTCTCTCACGAGCTCAATCTCTCAACATGCCATGTATTTTGTTGACACTCGATTTGTGATTTCCCTTTCACAGATTACAAAATAGAGTACCTGACACTACAAAACATGTCTGGTACCTCTATATATGCATTTGCTTTAACATTTGAAGTCCCTCCTCTTTTACATATTCTGCGCAAAAGATACTTTATGCCCCGCCCCATACATACAATTCAGCGGGAAATTCTGTGAGGGGTGAGCTATTTTGGGTGCAGAATGTGTAAAAAAGGAGGGACTTCGAATAATAATCTAAATGCATATATAGAGGTACCAGACAGGTTTTGCACTGCAGTGTCCTCTGTGAACAATTATAGGAAAACAGATTGTGTCTAGTTTCCGATAGATGTCACCGCAAACAGCAGCTGTGACATCTGATGGAACGTGAATGCAGAAGCTTGACAAAATGATTAATTGAAAGAACGTCTGATTTGAAAACAAGCAGTGCTGATGTTCAATTGAAAAGTGGAAAATGAATGTAAGCGGAACTGGTGAAGTTGGCGATTGCACGATTAGTAACCTAAAAATGTCATTGTTAAAAATGAACATAGAATATATCGACAGTGAGCATGCATATAGGCGTATACGCAATGATCGATTCTCTTCATCGATTTTCTCTTAGCATTGCTACAGCTAAGCGAAACAATTTTCTAGAATTTGTTCAATGCAGAGTTGCAACAGATTGTATTGACTACACTAGTTTACAAAACAACATAAAAAGTGTGAACTTTAGTGGTTGACCAACGTTTCTAATGCAAAATCCTACGCTGAATTCAATGCCGTGGTCAGAAAAAATTAAAGTAGAGCCATTTTTGAGATATACAAAAATTTTGATTTTTTGAATTTTGGACAAAAGTACGATTACTAAAATGTCAAATATTATGTCTTAATTAAAAATTTAATTTTGAAGTCATTTAAAAATTTACAGCATTTTTTTTTTATTTTTCCTGCGAATTTTCCATAAAAATCTTGTTTTAATCAACATTTTTAATGGGATAAAAAGATTAAAAAAAATCATTCCATAATTTATTCTTAAAGTCCATTAAAAACTGGACAAAATGAGCCTTTAATGGATGAAATCGGTTGGAAATTGTCGAAGTTATGAAATTTTTTGTAAAATCATGGAAATTGAATGTTCCAAGATTGGCCGTTGTCCCGCTCCTAGGTTCATGCACCACTTCCAGTAAGCCTTTCTGCGGACGTGTACGCATACGGTGCATTTCACTAACACTACCAGCTGTCACGCAAAATTAAATGGGATATTTTCAACAATATAATTTACGCTAGTGTTTGTGAGACCGCTCGGCGAGAACCTAACGCAACCAACTCAATTTGACAGCTTTCTTTCTTTAACATTGCTTAACGATATATACGACAAAACGTGAATTCAAGTGTAAAAATGATCCTCAAAAGTTTTGTTACGCGTGTGGCAACTATATATTTACAAAATCGGTCAATTTCACTGCTTCGTTGCAAACTGCATACAGGCTTTATTTTAAAATTGATCCTGGAGACTTTGACGAACCGTGGATTCCAAAAGTATTATGTAGTTCGTGCAAAACGTGCTTGGCTAGGTGGATGTCAGGCGCAAGGTAAATTGATTTTTTGAATAACTTTCATATAAACAATTTATGTACAGCATGGTAGTGCTTTGTTCTTTCCTGATCGACATTATCTTACTTCATCTATTTTTGATAAGTGTTAATGTCTTACTTACTAACTCACTTATTTGTTATCTGTCAGTCGCTATTTGTCCTTTGACATCCCCACCATATGGCGTCGACCGTTTTGTCATGCAACGGATTGTTATTTCTGCTTGACAAAAGTTAAGCAACAAGGACGTCATAAAACAGTTGAGTATCCACAAGTGGCTTCTATGACAAAACCTGTTCCACATTCAAGTTCGGTCCCGTATCCTGTTTATCCAAAGCGGAAACGAGCGCCCTCTGTTGAATCGACCGTTACAAAAAGTGAGGAGGAATTCAAGGAGGAATGCGAGGAAGACTTCGAGGTGGAATTGGAAAGAAACCCAAAACTGTTTACACAATCCGAATTTAATGATTTGGTGCGAGATCTCGACTTATCGAAGGAGAAATCCGAATTGCTGGCATCACGCTTGAAAGAACACAACATGCTGAGCAAGAAGGTCAAAATTTCTTGTCACAGGAATCGTCACAAGAAGTTTGACAAATATTATTCTACAAAGGACAAGGCATGTTTTTGCCATGACGTAAACGGCTTGTTTGAAGAGTTTGGTGAGCCATATGATCCAGCTGAATGGCGTTTATTCATCGATAGAAGCAAGTTGAGCTTGAAAGCCGTTTTACTGCATCAAGGGAATGAGAAACCTTCTATTCCATTAGCTCATGCCGTTAATATGAAGGAAACGTATGAATCAATGGCTCTATTGCTCAATTTGATAAATTACAATCAACACAATTGGAAAATTTGTTGTGGATGCCATGTTGACTGGATTGCAACAAGGATGCACAAAATATATGAGTTTTTTGTGTAAATGGGACAGTCGAGCTCGTAAGGAACACGTAAGGAACGTTAAAAATGATCCTCTTGTGGTAAAAGAACGCATAATACTTCCACCACTACATATAAAACTTGGGCTATTCAAAAATTTCGTCAAAGCGTTGCAAAAAGAAGGGCCGGCATTCCAGTACTTGAAATCAGTATTTCCAAATTTATCTGACGCAAAGATAAAGGAAGGTGTATTTGTTGGCCCACAGATCAAAAAACTGCTCAATGATTCCGCATTCAATACAGTTTTGACACCAGATGAGGAAGAAGCGTGGAAATCGTTCCAGCGTGTTGTCACAACCTTTTTAGGAAATTTCAGAAGCCCAGATTATGAGGAAGTCGTCGATGAATTGCTCAAAAATTATGAGAAAATAGGTATAAATCAAAAATTTTGTGTTTGTTACATATAATTAATTTCAAATCCTTTTATTTCACTGAACACAGGTGTGAATATGTCTTTGAAGATACATTTCCTACATTCTCACATGGATTTTTTCCCGGAAAATCTTGGTGACGAGAGTGATGAGCACGGCGAACGTTTTCACCAACAAATGAAGATGATGGAACGTCGTTACCAAGGGTTTTGGGATGAAGCAATGATGGGTGACTATTGTTGGTTTCTGATTCGAGAAACAAGTTCAAAACATCGAAGACAAAGTCATTCGATTCTCAATCATTTTTAATAAAACCTAAATAAATTTCTTTTGTATCAACTCGGTTTTAAATCCTGATATGCCTTAATCAAATTGATATGTAGAGAAAAAAATCTCCCATGAAAACTTTACATGCGATTTGGATGCTTACAACGACACCTAGAAAAGTAACTCTAAAGCTGTTGTATTTCAGCAACATTTTTAAGTGTTTTACAAAAATGCTCATAACTTCGACAATTTCCAACCGATTTCATCCATCTCCGGTTTTGAATGGACTTTAAGAATAAATTATGGAATGATTTTTTGAATCTTTTTATCCCATTAAAAATGTTGATTAAAACAAGATTTTTATGGAAAATTCGCAAGAAAAATAAAAAAATGCTGTAAATTTTTAAATGACTTCAAAATTAAATTTTTAATTAAGACATAATATTCTAGTGAACGACAGCAAATTTATTAAGCTTCATTTTCATAAAAAAAAAAAAGATTTAAATTGGTGCACTAGTTCCAAAGATATTGACATTTTAGTAATCGTACTTTAGTCCAAAATTCAAAAAATCAAAATTTTTGTATATCTCAAAAATGGCTCTACTTTAATTTTTTCTGACCAAGGCATTGAATTCAGCGTAGGATTTTGCATTGGAAATGCTCATCACCTTACCGAGTTCAAAAATGCTGTAAACTAGTGCTATCAAAAGCAACAGCAAACGCACCGAAAAACGTTAAGCCTAGCGAGCTATTACCAAAAGAGAAAATCGACGAAGAGAATCGATCATCTCGTTTACGTCCTTATGCATGCTCACGGTCGATATTAACGCGAACACTTAAAAAAGTTATGTTTGGAAAAATTTGGTAAACTAATTTATACCAAGGCTAATATGAAGATCCATGTGCGGGAGGACAAAGTATTCTGCGATTTGTGTTTACAAGAAGCAAGAAAGAAAGTTGAAAACGATAATTCCAGTTACAGTGACGATCCTGAATCAAATGACGATAGTTCCGAAGCAGCTTTTGTTATTTATTGCTCATTGCTTGAAATGGCCAACATAATTTTGTAATTGAAAGTTGTAAGGCCTTTTTCGCACGAAGTTTATGCTCAAGCTAAGAAAAATACTATTGAGAAGAGTAGAATTTCTTTTGAGAGTAAGTGTTGTTGATTTTCGTGGGCGTGGGTGGTTCATGCGTAAAAAGCCCAAAAGCTTTTGATTACAAAAGTTGACAAGTATCTAAAGTGTCACAAGTCACGGAGTCACTTGTTAGAATAGGCAATTGTAAATCTAGCAGTACGCACTAGTATAGCCATAGTAGAAACATTCAATTTTGTAAAAAAAAATATTCCCTTTTAAAAAGAGAGAGAAACCCTATTAGTATTGCGCCAGATAACAGGCATAACGAATGTTTTCAATTTTTTCAAGGAGTTTCCCTCTTTTTTTATTCCAAATTATCGAATTCTTGGGAAAATTACAACTTAGCCATTTTTAACCAAATGACCTAACTGTTCATTTTTTAAATGAACAAATGTTTAAAAAATTGCATTGATGTTAAAATGTTGTGATTTTAATCGAATTAGACTCATTTCAATTTGCTGGTGTTCTAAGATATCACAAATTAAAACTATTAAATATGATGATGAGACGTCGCGGTTAATGCATGTGTTCAAGATTATGGATGCAGTGGATTCCTACGTTATATAATTGAACTGTAAACTGTACGATATTGATTGTGAATATTCATTGTTAAATTTGTAAAAAAAAGAGATTACTAATAGGCGCAAAAAAAAATGCCGATGACGCCGCCACTGCCAAGCATAATTAATCCACACGCCGCCACCGACCATTTTTGAATCGGCGCACACCTCTAATGCAAAACACAACTATGCTGAGGAAACGTAAAAGGAAGCATTCATCCATCTGAGCAGTTCCAGGCCAAACAGCGAATAAATAAACCAATTTTGGATTTTTCCTCACCGATTTCTTCGCATAATTTTTCGATAGGGGCAATAAACCAAGTTTCAGCTGGAATTCGGCCATTTTGACTAACGCCTTGTTTTTTTTTTATTAAATCAAAGCACGAAAACGGCTTACCTAATCGAATGATAACAATGACGTCTGAGACAAATAGTGGAAGTAACGGCGCCGGTGGTGTAGTGGTAAGCGTGATTACCTCTCACCCAAGCAGGCCTGGGTTCAATCCCAGTCGGCACCGCCGGGATGTTCTGAGGCATACATCTCTGATCACGCCTTCCTTCGGATGGGAAGTAAAGCCGTTAGTCCCCGGTTCATGAGTTGATGGGTCGATAGGTAGGGTCCAGGTGTGGGAGCTGCCTTCCTGGCACGTCGGTAGCATTGGTGCTCAGCACGGAAAACAAGATCGACGGAAAAAACAAACCAAAGGAAAAAAAAATAGGGGAAGTGGCTCTAATGTTGGCCTATGGATCTAAGATTGGGCCCATCGCTAAAAATCTGCTAGTTATCAATTTTATCTAGATGAACGCATCATTGGGACGTACTAATGAATATTTTTGGTTGCTATTGAAAATTTAGTCGATTGCTGAATTTATGTATGGGCCCAAATTAGAAGCATTACAGCCGACATTACATCCATTTCCCCTATATACATAATTGGTGTAGAGGGCAAAAACCTTTTTTTAACTTATTTTTTAAAAATGCCGTTCAAATTCCACCAGAAGCTGCTTAAAATGGTCTTCAACGACTTAAGATGAGGCTGCTTGGAATTCTATAGTCCATCTTCAACCAAGTTGCTTAAGACTCAAATATCCTTTTTATCAGAACTTTTGGTTATTTGGGTTATGACTTTGTTTCATGCGAGGACAGTATGATATTCTTAGGAATTTCTTATGGAAAAATCCATGGGATTAATGTCTTGCGAAAACTTCCTTCCGTACACATTTTGGTGTGCAGTCATGTTTTGCATTATGCATCTTATTTTACCTGTTGGGTCCCTAGTACCATATACGTTATAGCTCAGCATCTTCAAATTACCTGAAATGAAAGAACAAAGAGAAATCATTAAAAATTTGCTTACCTCAATTAGTACACAAATAATTTCAGTAAATCTGATTAACGATATTTTACAGAGTCACAGATCTATTGACTACGATTTAATCCTCTTGATCCCATGGTAGCACAGGTGATTCACAACTTATCGGTCCGTCTCATGTTTGCCAATCTACGGTTAAGTAGTCAGTACTTATTTAAACATTTCCGCGTACTCATTATTCTTGTCCAAATGTTTTCTAAAGAATTCATTGTCAAATTGATCAATTGTCAAAAAACAATCAAAATACGATGTTTTAAATGGATTCCATAATGATATACTGGATGGAACATCCTTTTTTCTAGAACATTTATTTTTATCAAAAACACATCTCAAAACACCAAAAAACCTTCTAGGTTAATATTGCATTGCTGAACCTCTATGCAGTTTTTCTACCTATGATGACATGCAGTATTCACTACCTATGTCAGTGACGCATTTAGGATCCACGAGGCCAATGGCTGCTATACTTAGCTACTAAACCCCCCCTCCCGCATGTTATCTGCTTCCGAAGTTTGAATTTCAAATGCACGATCGTATTTTTCCTACTGGGCAAAAATTTACAAAACCGCGACTAAATTGAATATTTCGGCTGCCAAACAGTTTCAGTCAACATGTTATACATATTCTCAAAGGAAAAATCGATTGGTGGTGGTCTCATTGGCCACTTTTGCGTACCAAGATAGAGGGCTGGGATCAACCTGAGTTCCCGGTAAAGTAGGAAATGCCATTATCTATCGACATAATTTTACACTTTACTTAACGTATATTACTGGAAATTGATAGTACTAAGTATATATGGTGTAAAGACACCATATACGCTCTTAGAGAAACCCTTCTGGCCTGAAAGAGGATCCGGAACGACCGATAAAGTGGCCAAAATTATGTCGATAGATAGTGGAATTTCTTACTTTACCGGGAACACAAGTTGATCCCGGGCCTCTATCTCGGTACGCAAAAGTCTCCGGCCAATGAGACCACCACCATTTAGCAGAATTTTTCCTTTATGAATATGTATTGCATGTTGACTGAAACCGTTTGGCAGCCGAGATATTCAATTTAGTCGTGGTTTTGTCAATTTTTGCCCACTGTGTACCGTCTTGATATTCGAAAAAAAACTTAAATTTTGATTTTAGAAACTCAGACGAAAATAAAATTACGACATGGAATCTACATTTAGCAACACAAAAAAAATAAAAAATAAATACAACTAACGGGTGAGTCATAAGTAGCGGGACTAAATGCAAACACGTTTGGTGAAAAAGTTTTTTTTTAATTCAATTCTGTATTGCATTTTCTCAAGTCAATGCGCGTTTGAGGTGTGAAACAATTGGACAGATAGTGCCCCTTCAACTTCAATCTTCCGCAAGATTCCCGGAACCCTCGCCATCATGGTCTGGACCACCTTGAGGTTCACTTTTTGGAACATCTGATGATACGGGATTTGAGTTGTTGAGCTGTGGTTGCTTCCCAACCATCTTCGTACAACGACTGGGACAGTATGGTACAAAACGACTAGATTGGCCGCGCCCGGGGTACGTTTGGGCATTGTCTTCCTTACGAACAAATGACATGTTATGGGCGGTCAACCAATCCAGAGTGGTCTTTGCGTAATGGCACAAAGCCAGGTCCGCCCAGAAGGCATTATCTTCATCCTTATGGATGCTCGTTTGTCACATTTCACGCCCTCCGCCTTCAGGATTCTGATCACCGTGCTCTGCGACGTGTCGAACTTCTTGGTCAGCTTCCTGGTGCTGGTGGTTGTTTTTGCCGGCAGCTCTCAATTTCGTCCACTTACATACATTTATTTGTACAACATCACATTTAAGATAAGACATAATCAACAATAGTACGCCACAATACTCGGTTTGCGGCTGCCGCTCTCCATCCTCGGTCATGCCCAATGCTCACTAGATCACGCTCTACCTGGTCCGCCCATCGTGCTCTCTGCGCTCCACGCCTTCTTGTGCCAACCGGATCAGTAGCGAACACCAACTTTGCAGGGTTGTTGTCCGACATTCTTGCAACATGCCCTGCCCACCGCATCCTTCCGGCTTTGGCCACCTTCTGGATTCGCCGTAGAGTGCAGCGAGCTCGTGGTTCATTCTTCGCCGCCACTCACCGTTCTCCTGCACACCGCCGAAGATCGTCCTTAGCACACGTCGCTCGAAAACTCCGAGTGCTTGCAGGTCCTCCTCGAGCATAGTCCATGTCTCGTGTCCATAGAGGACCGCCGGTCTTATTAGCGTTCTGTACATGGTACATTTGGTGCGGTGGTGAATCTTTTTTGACCGTAGTTTCTTCTGGAGCCCGTAGTAGGCACGACTTCCACTGATGATGCGCCTTCGTATTTCACGACTCACATTGTTGTCAGCCGTCATTAAGGATCCAAGGTAAACGAATTCCTCCACTACCTCGAAAGTATCCCCGTCTATTGTGACATTACTTCCTAGACGATTCCTGTCATGTTCGGTTCCGTCTTCAAGCATGTACTTTGTTTTTGACGCACTCAGGCGGGTGTATAGTTCTGCCACCGTTCCAAATGTTCTTGCGATAATGTCCATGTCGTCCGCAAAGCACACAAATTGACCGAATTTCGTGAAATCGTACCCCGGCTGTTGAGCCCCGCTCGTCGCATTACACCTTCTAGAGCAATGTTGAAGAGTAGGCATGAGAGTCCGTCACCTTGTCGCAGTCCCCGGCGAAATTCGAATGAACTGGATAGTTCACCCGAAACCTTTACGAAACGTCCATCGTTGATTTGATCAGTCTGATCAGCTTCCCAGGAAAGCCGTTCTCGTCCATCATTTTCCATAGAATTTCGTCCACTTAGCGGCGCTTATTCCACTCCGTCGGCCCGGTTTTTTTCGTTGGCCATTGGCCCTCCACTTTTACGTATGTTTCATCGTCCATGATACACCAGTGTGGTTTTGTCAACATTTGTGTGTACAGCTTACGTGCCCAATACAGAACACTTTGTCTTGCACTCGCTTACTTCCGATCGACAGTTAAATGCTCTGCGAAACGTTTTATGACACGAGAAACAGTAGATTGTTGGTTTCCCGATGGCTCGCTGTGAAAGATGTGGGCAGTGATGCCACTATTTTTCGAATTTAAATCTGTATTTTCATTGCAAAACAATCTGTTTAATCTGTTTCTGGATGACAAAAATCTATGGTCTCAGTGCGAATTCAAGTAAATATCCATTGAGCGAATTCATATTTCAGACGGAGTTTGCCCAATGTTAAGAATCATGAAAAATTACTAAAAATTGCTTTCTAAAGAATTTGCCTAATTTAAAAATCCTAAAATATCTCAACAATTTGTGACTCTTTATCAAATCCAGCGGTACGTTTGGAAAGGTGAATAAATTTTGAATTCATTTTTGACAGAAATATTCCCTTTTTGTTCAAACCCGTTCAAAAAAGAGGTAAACCGTGGGTTGTGCTTAGTAGGACGGATATTAGCTCAAAACCCCTACCAGTTGTGAGAGACAAATATCTGTTTCCGAATGAAAATTTCGTTTATGAAGTGGCACAATTCCCTAGAATTTGATTTTTTTATGTCTGAGATTACGAAAACCATTTAGTTGGAAAATGAACATATCACAACATTTTTACAGGGAGTTTAGTCGAATTGCATACATTGTTTTTTATTTCTGTCACACGCTTTTCAAATATAAAAATATCCGGTTGACTCTTCGACTCACCAACTGGAATCATCCACACGATTTGACAAAAAATATATTTAATTAACCTTCGTATCTATCATTATTTGACATGGTTGAATAAACAAATATAAAAGGAAACTAATAGGGTAACCAACTTGAATTGGACCCCTACATATTTTGGACCCTTTTCATATATTTTCCTCGCTTACTGTCTTGTTTCTTCAAATTCATCTGGGTTGATGTTGTAATTACATTCTTTCAATTACTTGCTATGTCTCAAGATCATTAGTTCACCTCAAATTGCTTACAATTGCTCAATTTATGCAGTTTTAGAAAATGTTATCGAAAAAGTTTCATGTTTCGACGTTTGTCAAGAGGAATCGGCGTTAGTGTACTTGTTTTAAATTTGGTCTAAAATATACAATTCAATGATTTTTTTTTATCAAATCAGTTTTGCTGACTTTGGAAGATGTATTTCACGTGTTTATAAAGATTTCACCTTAAGATTTTACTTAAAAAGTATTAAATAAAAAGTGTCCAAAAAAGATCGTAAAAAAATGTTACCAACTTATTTTGGACACTTATCATCTGAGAATCATCAAAAGAGCGACAAAAAAAAAATTCCGGTTGGTCGATCGTGCTATTATCTCAGATTTCTGATTAAATTGGTAAGTAAATAAATCAAAATTATATGAATTCATTGTTTTTAAATATATTTCTTGTTTATCAGGCGATTCAAAATGGGAAAAACGGCAAAACACGTAGAGTGGTCCACTCTGAGTTTTCCTAGTTTTCCTAGTTCCTAGTGTTCCACAAAAGTTTTCCTATCTCCCAAACGCATTTAACTAAGGGGCTGTTCATAAACAACGTAGACGCTTTAGGGGGGTGGGAGCGCTTGGAAGATGTCTACGGTCCATACATTTTTTTAAATTTTGTGTTTGAGACTGTCTTCTACGGAAGGGGGGAGGGGTTGAAATCTCTCAAAAACCGTCTACGTAGTTTATGAACAGCCCATACAAAAAATAATATGGACTGCAAGCATAGAGTCAGGTCTCCGTATTAAGATTTACTTCTGAATGATTTTTTTTTTATGGTATGATCAGTTGTTTCCTTATGTTATATTATATTTCCTCCGTTACTCGCGCCAACTTTTGTAACACGAGTACTCACACGTTGTACTTTGTACAACAGTGTGAGTTTTCCATTTCCATTTTGCAGCCGAGCTACCAATCGATCTGAAATCAACGAGTATTCCTCAAAAAACTTGCTTTTAACTAAACAAGCTAAATATTTATTACAGTTAACCCCCAAAATATGCGGATAATAGCGAAAATGTAAATGGAAACCGCGTAAATGGTGTCCATACTACGAGGGTTCTGACTTAATTGGTTACAACATGGAATATCTCGAGATCCTGACCAGATAGAAAGTTACTGTAGTTCTAGAGATCATAACCTTTTTGTTGGTGGACAGTAGTTCAAAATTTGCTCACTACATAGCGCTAGTATACATGTGAAGTTCTCACATGTGATAAATATATCTCGAAATCCTGACCAGATAGTAAGTTACTGTCTTCGAAAAAGTTGTTCAGGAAGTCAAGGCCTTTTTGCTGGTGGACTTAAGTTCAGAGTTTTCTCTCTTTGCAACGCTAGTATACATGAGGAATTCTCGCATATAAAATATTTCTAGATCCTGACCAGACAGAAAGTTACTGTCTTCGGCAAAGTTGTTCAGGATGTTAGGATCTTTTCGTTGGTGTACAGTAATTCAGAATTTTCCCTTTACGTGGCACTAGTATGCGGGTCATTCAGAGATATTTTATATGCAAGGATTTCACGTGTCTTTCAACGTCACCTAGTGAGAAAATTAAGTACTTTCCACCAACGATAGGGTTTGATCTCCTGGACAACTTTGCCGATTACAGTACATTTTTAGCATTGAGATATATCATATGCGAGAGTTGCACGTATATACTAGTACCATGAAGTGAAATATTCTGAACTACCGTCTACTAGCCAAAAGGTCTTGATCCCCTGAACAACTTTGCCCAAGACAGTAACATTCTATCTTGTCATGCTCTCTAGATATTTTATATGAGAGATTTTAACGTGTATACTAGAACTACATAGTGAGAAAATTCTGAACTATTCTACACCAAGCAATAGGCTTTGACCTCCTGAACAACTTTTTCAAAGACAGTAACTTTCTATTTGGTCAGGATCTCGAGATATATCATATGCGAGAAGTGTATATGTATACAAACGCCACGTGGTAAGAAAATTCTGAACTACTGTCTACCAGTCGAAAAGTCTTGACCCCCTGAACAAGTTTGCCCAATACAGTAACTTTCTATCTGGTCAGGATCTCGAGATATTCCATAATGTAACCAATTATGTCAATCCCACGTAGTATGGACACCGTTTACGCGGTTTCCATTTACATTTTCTCTATTATCCGCATTTTGGGGGTTAATTGTAATCAAAGTTTAGCTTTTTTAGTTCAAAACAAGTTTTTTGAGGAATACAAGTTGGTTTCAGATCGATTGGCAGCAACAAAATGGCAATGGAAAACTCATATGTGTTGTACAAAGTACAACTTTTATGCATACCGTAAAACGGGGTGTAATTGATCAGCGGGGCAAAATTGACCGCTGAAATTTCTCGTGATATTTTTTCATGTGTAACATGTTTTTCGTTACTAAGCGTACGAATGTATCTTTGTATACATTGTAAAAATATTATGCATAAGTACAATATTGGGTATACTCAGCGATCAAATTCACCCCGCTGATCAATTTCACCCCGTTTTACGGCACCTTCTTTGAAAATTTTCCCACCTAGACGGACCTAACAAATGCGAGATAGGAAGAAGTGACCGTCGTAATTAATTTTAGGCTCATAGGTTGAAAGAACTTCAGCATGTCCAAAATATATTCGTTCCCATTCAGTGTGTCCAAAATATATTATGGACACTGTCCAAAATCAAGTGGAAGGGTCCAAAATATGTGAATATCATGATGTGAAAAGAATTATTTTTCGAGTATATATCAATAAATAAAACATCTAGTGACATTTTACATCCAAGATGAGTAGCTTTCAAACGCAACCGCATGTAAATTGCATAATAATAATAAACAAATAATATTATTTTGACATAAACGTGATCTCACTTCCTCTAGGGGTCCAAAATCAGTTGGTTACCCTATCCCTTCCAACGAGAAATCAGAACATCTGAACATCAGAAGTCCATTCTAAAGATTCCAAGTCCATTCGAAGCTAAAACAATAATAATTTATTTAGTGAAAAATACGAATCAGGTTTTATGCTCAGATTGAATTCAAGCTGCTCAAAAGGAAGAAACGATTATTTATCGGAATTAATAAATATTAAAAAAGAGCAATACAAAATATATTCCCTTTATTTAAAAAATCTGAAAAATCTGTATGATTTTTAAAAATCTGTGATCTGTAGCGAATCCAAACACATAAAGCAACCAACGATACAGACAAAACGGTTGCTACGACTACCATGACAAACTCGCTCTGTAACATAGCTCGATCTGAGTGGTAGAAGGATAAATATATATTGCTTGCCTGCTTTGTAGCAATATACACGGATGAGGACAAAGCTTGATATGAATCGAGAAAAGACATAACAAAAAAATCCCATTTACACACGTGTATCATCTTCGGCTTTACTTCGTGAAGCAGCTTGCCAACAATTTGCTCGTTTCCTTCTACCGCCCCGAGTGAGTTGTGTCGCACGGGCTGCTTGTCATGAAAAAGAACGAAGAAGATTATATCATTATTGCTTTCCACTTCTGACATAGCGTTATTATTCGGTTCGTTGATCGCTTGTTATTTTGTCATTTGGAGATATTTTTGATTTCTTGGTGATCTGTATGTACATTATATCTGCATCAAAATATTGGAGAACATCTGTATGATTACAGATCAATATGTATATGTGGCATCACTTGATGTGGGTTATTGAGGTTAATGTGCAAAATTTTCTCTCGCACGCGCTGTTCCTTCAAATCCATTTTCGAAACTACTAAAACTAGTTTGAATGTAGATGTCAACGCTTGAAAATCAATCTTCTTAATAACATGATTTTCGATGTTCAGCAAACAGAATAACTCGGCCATTCATCAGTTATCGATGTCCTCAATGATCTTAATTTGCAATTAATCAAAGCCAATTTTCCGAACGATCTTTTACCTCAACTCAACAATTGGTGACCAACAAGCTCAGATATATTGGCAACGTATAACATGTAATCAGAAGTTCGTAACTTAATTTGATGATTGAACGTAAAATGAAAATTATTTGCTGTAGCAGATTGATTAATTAATAAATTCAACAAATAATTCCCATGTTCTAAAACAGTTTATATAAACATTGTATGACTAGGTTTGGTTGTATAGCGATTTACTCAACATAATTCTATGAATTTGTGTTACTTGGGTTGCTCTGCCTCCACGGCAATTGCTCCCTTTGTCACCCTCTTGAATCCCTGCATATGATAATGATTGTGTTACATCAAAATAACAAAACAATTCCCCGAGTGCCTAGTTATTTCACTAAGTGGGCTCACGCCTACACATCATACGCAAGTTCGTCCATCATCGCACTTTGCTATTGTTGTTCTAAAATTGGCCTTCAATAGAAATCATCACTTTTCACCTTCCGCGAAAAATAAAAACGTCATCCTTAACCTACTGTTACACCCAATTTGTATGCGCATATTTTCCACGATAATTACGTAAATTCACTCAGGCCCACTCCTGTTGGTTTTCTTTACCATGGAATAAAGAATTCTTTATCAACTTTATTCTATGCTGGTATGAAAAAAGGAACTGAAGGTTTCCGTTTATTTTTCTTGCGTAACAACCTTGAAACTTGTTCGCTTAGCTCTAGTATTTGCTCAGGTTGAAATGGAACAAAGCCTGGAAAAGAAAGTTCTGTAAAGTTAGCAGTGAAAGGATGGATGAAGGTAGGCAAAAAGTTATTCTTTTGCCTGGAAAAAAGAGGCTTCTTATCAACTTGCATTTGAGTTTATTTTTTTATCAGCTCTGATCCAGCGCTTTCCAGGAAGCCAGTTAATGCGTGAGGATGACACTCTTAGAACTTTTCGTGGGTTGAATATTAGTGAGAAAGAGAAAAGTTTGCTCGAGGGTAGTTTTCAGTGCTTAAATTAGCTTGTTGGATTTTTTTTTCTTTCCACCTGGATTCAGGTTGAAATTAAATCAACTTTGACTAAAGACTTCAATTTTACTTTATATGGGTCATTCCGCGCCAAATTCCCGAGGCAAGTGAAATTGACCTCTTGCAATTTGGACCAAATTCGGATGAGAAAATTATTTCAGACCAGCTTTGAAATGTTCGTATTTCTATCGAAGCAGCCCTCGGTCTAAGAGAACATTTTAATTTTTTCTTGATTTGTTTTCCGTGCTGAGCACCAATACTACCGACGCCAAGGAGGCAGCTCCCACACCTGGACCCTACCTATCGACCCGTCAACTCATGAACCGGGGACCAACGTCTTTACTTCCCTTCCGAAAGAAGGCGTGATCAGAGATGTGATACCTCAGAACATCCCAACGCACCGACTGGGATTGAACCCCAGCCTGGTGGGGTGAGAGGTAATCACGCTTATCACTCACCACCGGTGCCGCTAAGCTGAGCCTTTGGGTTTTAGAATGAGTGGAAGGATAAGGGCAGTGAAGAAATAGTTAGAGATAAAATCAAAGAATTAGAGGAACTTTTGCTGAAAAGCAGGATAAGTTGCTGCAGTTCTGGGCTAAATCTCTAACGGCAATGAAACAAAAACCTGTCATGAAGCCAGTATCTGAACCAAAATCAGCTCCCCCAGTGAAGACACCGTAAATTTTGACCAATTTTCGTATTTTTAAGTAACATTTTTACATTGAAAAATCTATATATATAAAACAAAGTTGCATACATAATACAATAATATGTTTGCATTGACAGTATTATAGCTTAGCTTAGCTTAGACTTATCAATGGTTGCTACTCCGTGATTGATCATAATCAGTGAAATTGTACAATGAATCAACTGAATGTGGCTGGGAGTGACCGTCCATTCTCATTGTACAAGTTTCAGTGACTCCATATTTTTTAGATCAATTACGGTGCCACGTCCTTGCAATCGTTTGTCAACCGACGATGTTGAAGTTATCCGACTGGTTTCAAAGAACAAAGACGTCAGCACCATGTCTTTCATTTCTTTCAAAGTCGGTGTCTCAGCAGATTTGACGTCGAAAGCTCTTTCGTCTTCTACATGGCCCAAAGGAATGCTATTTCGTAAATTCGTGGACAACCGCAGAGTCGAAAATTTTTGGAAGCCTCAAGGATTGTTACAAATAAACATACCGCAAACAACTCCAAAGTCCGCCAATTCCAGTCATCAATTATCTATGACGGAGTGATATTGCCGGGTAAGGAACTTGAACCTCAACACCACATTTTTATCAACCGATTACCGGGACGCTCACTTGCCACTAGCATTTTGGAAGCCCCTGATCCCCTCATCACAGTCGAGCCTCTCCTGGCAGTCGCCCCGGTCCTGTGTTTGAGTCCGGAAACGGGGTCTTCCAAAATCCAACCGCAGGCAAGTATGATCGCTTTCTGAATAATTCCGTCCCTGAAACGATTATCACTTCTAGTCGAACTTCAACAATGAACTTCTTCGTGATTGACCCATGTTGGACACCGGGACGCACGCCTGCCATATGTGTTATGGAAGCCCCTAATTCATCCATCACAGTCGAGTTTTTCCTGCCAGCGACCTCCAGCCGTCCCTGTCCTGTGTTTGGATTTGATGAAGGGGTCTTCTAAAACCCTATCTCAGGCAAGTACGACATTATTTCGAACAATCCACTTCCTGAAATGTATTATGCCTACAGCCGATCATTTCCGATAAAAGCACAACCTGTTTTATTCAACTCGACACTCGGACGCACACTTGCAACTAGCCTTGTGGAAGCCCCTGATCCTATCATCGCAGTCGAGCCTATGCTGCCAGCGTTCAACAGTCGTCCCAGCCCTGCGTTTGAGTTAGGAGAGGGGGTCTTCCAAACTCCAACTGTAGGCAAGTATAATCAGCAAGCAACAACTGCTCTGTCTGAAAAATTCTTGGTTTCCAGAGTGCCATTGTATATGTCTGCTCCTCGACAATTGTGGTCTGAAGATAACATTAACAGTATACCAGCCCCACCATACCAGAAGCCGAGACGCTCCACAGAAAATTCACCGGAAGAAGCATTCAGATCCTCTGATCTAGTCCTGCCGAAGATTGACGACTTACACCATTATGATGAATCAACTTCTGTTTGTTTACTGGGACGCACTGGAAGCATCATGGAAGCCCCCGAGCCCCCCGCCACAGTCGAGCCATTCCCGCCAGCGACCTGCAGCCGTCCCGGCCCTGTGTGTGGGCCTGGTGAAGGGGTCTTCCAACCACTCGTTTACGGCAAGTATGAACTCGTCCATGTGAATTCAACTGTTGATCCGCCACTTCGTTTCAGTTCATCTTCGCTTATGGCCACCACTTCGAGCCTTTCTACGTCAGGTGATCCTTCACTGCCTGATAGTTCACCGTTCTCTCGTGCGGATCCTGGACAAGTTATCATTGACACGGCTCGCACCGAACCCTCTAGCGGTTTACGTGTCTACTATCAGAACACCAGGGGGCTCATGACTAAATTGGACGATGTTTATCTGGCTGCGCTTGACGGGGAATATGACGTTTATGTATTCACGGAAACTTGGCTCGATGGGAGGATCAATTCAGTGCAACTGTTTGGTGACTCTTTTACTGTCTACGGATTAGACCGTAATTCATCCAACAGCATTCGTACTCGCGGTGGTGGTGTCCTCATCGCTGTTTCCAACGAATTCGCCTCCTGCGTAATCTCCAACGAACTATTTACTACAATTGAAGCGGTTTGGGTTAAGGTCAGCCTCACTTCGCGGGACATCCTCATTGGAGCGGTGTATATTCCCCCTGAACGTCGACATGACTGCAC
This sequence comes from Ochlerotatus camptorhynchus, assembly GCF_037179485.1. Taxonomy (NCBI): domain Eukaryota; kingdom Metazoa; phylum Arthropoda; class Insecta; order Diptera; family Culicidae; genus Ochlerotatus; species Ochlerotatus camptorhynchus. The sequence goes on along the minus strand of NW_027040679.1, from coordinate 72,416 downwards.
CACAATGCAGCTTCATCTGGATGCTACAGAATTTGCATCGTCCATGGCTGATATAACGGATGTGCTTCTTCTGCTTGGTGATTTTAATCAGCCTGGGCTTAGCTGGTCACCCTCAGGCCAGGGTTATGCGTTTCCAGATCCGATTGCATCTTCAACTACTCCTGCCAGCCGCTTGCTTGTTGACGGCACGGCTTTTCATGGACTGAGCCAGATAAACCTTGTTCCCAATTTCCAGTCTCGTTTTCTTGACTTGGTTTTTGTTAGCGAAAGTGCACTTCTGGACTGTGTCGTCGTTGAAGCGCCTGATGTCATCGTTCCTCTTGACAATTTCCACCCTGCTTTGGATATATCTATCGCGAACGGATCTCAAATTCGTTTTGATGAAACCATGACTGCCACTCGGCTCAATTTCCGGAAGACCGATTTCCGTTTGCTGAGACGTTCCTTGTCCCGGATCAACTGGAACGTGTTGAATGACCTTGATATCGATACAGCAGCCGCTCGATATAATAGCCTTTTGCGCGACTGTGTTTGTGCTTCAGTATTGAAGTGCCAACCTCCAAGAAAACCACCTTGGTCTAACGCTACTCTCCGCAACCTGAAACGAGTGCGATCTAGAGCTCTCCGTGCTCTCACTCATCGACGATGTACCCTTACCAAGCGAAATTTTTCAATTGCCAGCAATGATTATCGCCACTACAACAAGCTTCTTTACAAGAGGTATGTAATTCGTGCTCAACATAATCTGCAATGCCACCCCAAGGGATTCTGGTCGTTTGTGAATACTAAGAGGAAGGAAACTGGACTGCCGTCAAAAATGTTTCTCGGCAATGACGTAGCATTGACAACTGAGGACAAATGCAGCCTATTTGCTAGGCACTTCTTAAGCGTCTTCTCGAATGACTCCCCATCGCAAGCAGAAATTGAGCGAGCCGTCCGTGATGTGCCAACCGACGTCGTAAACATGGATGTTTTTGTCGTAGATGTACAAATGGTTCTCTCTGTGATGAGTAAAACCAAATCATCATTTTCACCAGGTCCGAGTGTTATTCCATCTGCAGTCCTAAAAAAATGCTCCGATATCTTAGCTGCTCCGTTGTCCTTGCTCTTCAACCTGTCACTTCGTCAACAGAAATTTCCCGCACTATGGAAACGGTCTACTATGTTCCCTGTTTTCAAGAAAGGAGACAAACGCAATGTGGAAAACTACCGTGGGATTACCTCGCTTGGGGTTGAATCTAAGGTGTTTGAGTCGCTGATAAATGAGAGATTGTTTGCTTCCTGCAAGCATTACATAAGTACATGTCAACATGGTTTCTTTCCTGGCCGCTCCGTGGAAACTAATCTCGTCAGCTTTACGTCGTTCTGTATGGAAAATGTATGCAAGAAACTTCAAGTGGATGCCATCTACACTGATCTTAAAGCTGCGTTTGATAGAGTTGTGCACGACGTTCTGCTAGCAAAGCTTGAAAAAATTGGATGTTCTGTTTCCTTCTGCAGCTGGCTTAGATCGTACCTCGTGCAACGTGAAGTTACTGTATGCATTGGAAACTACTCATCGTACTGTTTCTCGAACAGATCAGGAGTTCCACAGGGTAGCACTTTGGGACCAATGCTCTTCTCTTTATTTGTGAACGATGTAACGTTTATTCTACTACGAGGAGGTAAATTGTTTTTTGCCGATGACTTGAAGATTTATCTAGTCGTTCGAGGCTATGCCGACTGTTTAGAACTACAAAACCTTCTTGAAATCTTTAATGATTGGTGTGAACGTAATTTTATTGTCCTGTGCGTCTCAAAGTGCTGCGTAATTAGTTTCCGTCGAACTAGGACAGCCATTTTGTTTGATTATAACGTTGCTGGAACTGCAGTTCAACGTGTCGATCACGTTAAAGACCTCGGTGTCATGTTGGATGAAAAGCTCACATACACTCGCCACTTCTCAACCACGATCGGCAAAGCTAATCGACAGCTTGGATTCATGTTCAAGATATCTAAGGAATTTCGTGATCCTCTGTGTTTTAAAGCCCTTTACTGTTCATTGGTACGCTCACTACTGGAATTCGCGAGTGTAGTCTGGAATCCCTACCAAGCTGTATGGAGTGGACGATTCGAAGCTGTTCAACGCAAATTCGTCAGAAACGCACTGCGCTATCTTCCATGGAGTGACCCGCTGAATTTACCACCGTATGCTGACCGCTGTCGTTTACTGGGTTTGGATACTCTTGCTAAGCGACGAAACATATCGCAGGTCGTCTTCGTTGCTAAAGTTTTACTCGCAGAATATGATGTTCCTGAGTTACTGGCCAAAATTAATCTGTATGCTCCTGCCCGAACACTCCGTCCGAGAACCTTGCTACATGAAGTAGTACATGCAACCAACTATGCTGCAAACAGTTCCTTTGTCGCCATGATTCATCAATTCAACGAAGCCTCTGACCTATTTGACTTTGACATCAATGCCTCGATGTTTCGTCATCGTTTGCTGTTGACCAATTTTTAATTTTTAATGAGTGACTACATTTAGATTTAAGTGTTTCATTGAGACTATCAAGTCAGATGGACTATAATAATAATAAATAAATAAATAAATCAGGTGGGAGTAGGGAAGGAATATTAGAGTGACCTTTGTTGTTTGTGGGCCGTGCTTACCTCTGCATCCCAACAAAAGACACAGGAAAGGAGATTTTGTTAGTAAGCTGGGTTCGTTGGATCAGGATTCACCTTGATAAGTGATGCGACCATGGTTTCAAATGAATCAGTGTTATCATGCATTATACTTGGATTTGTCTGAAGCCTTAACAAAATGGTGGATCATTATAATATAAATCTGAAGACGTTCCATCATCGAAAAGCTGAAAATAAACTCTGAGCATGAGCATGAGCATAATTGACCGCCCGCGACTGCCAACACCAAAGAGCTGAAAACCAATTCAAACAAATCAAATCAACAGACAAAACCAGGGTGAAAGCTGTAAGAGTGAATCATTACAGTATAAATCTAATGATGTTCCGTTATCAAAGAGCTAGAAGAAAACTTAAATAATTTAAATCAATAGATCCAGCCTGAATGAAGGATGAAAAAAGAGAATAATTACATAGCAATGACCCCATTTTGTCAGCTAGCAAAGTATGTGAATCTTAAACATCCATCTTGAAGGAGGAAGATATGAAATCACAATTATGTGGAACTACTGAAAAATAATAGTCTGATGCGCGGAGAGGCTGACAGGGTCGGATCATAACTGTAATGTGAATATTTGGAAGATTTATCATCATCAAACTATTCTTGAATTAACCTGAAAGAATGCTTGTGAATAATTATTATACAGATACATTAAATTGATAAATTAAATGGTTCAAACAACAATTCCAACCTGTAGAAAAGCTGAATCTATGTTTCCATTGACAGTATTTTGTTTAGAAACGAAAAAAAATGCTTTTATATTTTTAATACATTAATGGCATCCTTTTCCCTCTTAAGCATTCGTATTTATGGCGCTATATGAAGAAGCAGCGATTGATGACGAATATGCGAGTTGCGTTGCAAAACGATCCGTCTGCCGAGGATTTTTCAAATCAATTGTTGGCGGTTGGCAATTGAGAATAGGGTTACCATATGGTATCCTAAAGGAGGACAAGGCTTCCCTTTTCAATAATTTTTCTACATCCTCCTTTTTAATCCTTGCATTTTTTCCAGTCTTACCTTATCAATCAGGCTAAGGCCTTGTTGTCCTCTGCTGTCCGGAGAAGTCGTCTCCACTCTACTCGATCCATGGCCACACTTCGCCAGCCTCGTAGTCTGCAAAGGGTCCGCAGGTCGCCTTCTACTTGGTCGATCCACCTTGCCCGCTGTGCGCCTCTTCTTCTTGTTCCTGTTGGGTCGCTTTCTAGAACCATTTTCACTGGGTCGTCGTGCGGCATTCTTACGACATGCCCAGCCCACCGTAGTCGTCCAATTTTTGCAATGTGGACGATGGATGGTTCTCCCAGCAGCTGGTGCAATTCGTGGTTCATTCGCCTCCTCCACGTTCCGTCATCCATCTGCACTCCACCGTAGATGGTACGCAACACCTTCCGTTCGAAAACACCAAGAGCGCGTTGGTCCTCCACGAGCATAGTGCAGGTTATTAGACCACCGGTCTAATCAGCGTCTTGTAGACAGTCAACTTCGTGCGGTGGCGAATTTTATTCGACCGGTGCCTCCTCCGAATTTCTCTGCTGGTATCATTTTTGGCGGTCGCTAGTGAGCCCAAATACACGAACTCATCGACCACATCGATTTCGTCATCGTCAATCTGAACTCGAGGTGGGAGGCTAACATTGTCTTCCCTAGAACCTCTTCCTTTCATGTATTTTGTCTTTGATGCGTTGATGGCAAGTCCAATCCGCCTAGCTTCAGCATTCAGTCTGATGTACGTTTCCGCCATCGTCTCAAAGTTCCGTCCCATGATGTCAATATCATCGGCGATGCCAAGAAGCTGGAGATCATGCCACTCGTGTCTATCCCAGCTATTCTGATCAAACCTTCTAACGCGATGTTGAATAGCAGACACGAAAGTCCATCACCTTGCCGTAACCCCCTTCGAGATTCAAAGGGACCCGAGAGTGTCCCCGATACTCGAACAACGCACATCACTCGATCCATCGTCACCTTGACCAATCGCTTCACTTTATCCGGAAGTCCGTACTCGTGCATAATCTGCCATAGCTGATCTCGATCGATTGTGTCGTATGCGGATTTGAAATCGATGAACAAACGATGTGTGGGCACGTTGTATTCGCAGCGTTTCTGCAGAACCTGCCGAATTTGGTCCGTGGTAGCGCGGGCACCCTTGAATCCCGCCTGGTATTGCTCCACGAACTCTCTTGCAAATGGTGACAGGCGGCGGCATAGAATTTGGGAGAGTACCTTGTAGGCGGCGCTCAGCAGTGTGATCGCGCAGTAGTTGCAGCAATCCAACTTGTCGCCCTTTTTGTAGATTGGGCATACGACACCTTCCATCCACTCCTCCGGTAATATCTCCTCCTCCCAAATCTTGGCAATTACCCAGTGCAGCGCTCTAGCCAGTGCTTCACCACCGTATTTTAATAGCTCACTTGGTAGTTGATCTACACCAGTTGCTTTGTTGTTCTTCAGCCGACCGATCTCCTCCTCAACTTCTTGAAGATCAGGGGCCGGTAGCCTGTAGTCTTCTGCGCGTGCTCCAAGGTCTGTTGCCGTGCCGCCTTCGTTTTCTGCTGCTTCGCCGTTGAGGTGCTCGTCATAGTACTGCTTCCACCTCTCAATCACCTCACACTCGTTCGTGAGAAGGTTACCGTCCAAGTCCTTGCACATATCGGCTTGCGGCACTTAGCTTTTCGCGAACTATTTAGCTTCTCGTAGAACTTCTGTGTGTCGTTTACGCGGACAGATTTATATCGCCTCGCGATCTTGGTCTTCCTGCTGACGCTTCTTCCTTCGGAAAACCGAGTTTTGTCTGTTCCGCGCTTGCCTGTATCGCTCCACATTCAATCTCGTGCGGTGTTGCAACATTCTCGCCCGTGCTGAATTCTTCTCCTCTACTAACAGTTTGCATTCGCCGTCAAACCAGTCATTTCTTCGGTCCAGGATCGCAGTACCTAGAGCCACTGCAGCAGCACTACCTATGGCGGAACGGATATCCCTCCAGCCATCTTCAAGAGAAGCTGCGCCAAGCTGCTCTTCCGTGGGTAGTGCAGCTTCCAGCTGCTGCGCGTAGTCCTGGGTAACTCTGGTGTCCCGTAATTGCTCAATGTTGGGTCGCGGCGTTCGACTACGATGGGTGTTATGCACCGTCGAGAGTTTTGAGCGCACGCATACTGCAACTAGGTAGTGGTCCGAATCTATGTTCGCACTGCGGTACGTGCGGACGTTGATAATTTCGAAGAAAAATTTCTCGTCGATTAGAACGTGATCGATTTGTTTTTCTGTGTGTTGGTCAGGTGATCTCCAGGTGGCTTTGTGGATATCCTTGCGGGGTAAAAAGGTACGTCGAACTACCATACCCCGAGAGGCTGCAAAGTTCACGCATCGTTGGTCGTTGTCGTTCGATTTTTTCCTGTAACATATTCATTAAATTGTTTTCAAAGAGCGTTGTTTGCAGAGCCTTTTTGTTTATTTATGTCGCAAACTCATCTTATCTAGCAAATGCCATTCGATGGTGGGACTAGGAGTATACTACAGCTGTCAACCCCCTACATTTAGGCTGCGATCTATTTGGTGAATGTTAACTTATATTTGACAGATGGAAAATTTAGAAATTATCCTGCTATTCTACCAGACTTATTTCAGACAAACCAGGAATCAATTTTGACAAACAATTTCTTGAAAATCGGATGATTAACAACAGAGGGATTTTCGAACATTATAATTTATTTTCCAAGTGTCAGTGAAAATTCATCAAATGGAACACAGTCGTAGGCTGTGTTCCATTCTTTTGAATTTTTACATAAATTTAACATTTCGAAAATAAATTATAATGTTCGACAATCTCTCTGTTGTTGATCGTGTGATTTTCGAGGTGTTTGTCAAAATTGAGGGGGGCTGGGCTGCCATAAATAATACTGCTATTGTACCAGTACCAGTTTATTTGAAAATGTTCTATCTGTATATTTTAAGTTAAAATTCACCAATTCACACAGCCACATAGATTGAATCCAACATGTGTTCGATTTTGACGTTCTGGTTTCATGGGATTTTAGATATTTCAAGCATAACTATTCAAGTCGACATATCTGATTTTATAAACAATCACTTCAATCGACGATTTGTGGCAACTGCAAGCTCACTCACAGAAACTAACAACACCAGCTAGTAAGTAGGCGAAAGTGTGGTGTTCGTTTGCGGGGGTGAGTTAGCATTTAAAAAAAAATCGTCGATTGAAGAGATTGTTTACATAAGCAGATACGTCGATTTGAATAGTTACGCTTGATTTGTTTAGGCCGCTAACATACTGAGAGCGAGGAGGCACGCGAATCGTGAAATCAAATGTAAGGAATAATATCAATCAATGGTAAAATTAACAGGTTGCTTAGATGTTCTATGTTGGTTTCAATCAGCGATGACATGTATCCTGATTTTTGAACATGATAAAAGTTGGGATGGCTTTAATGTTGTAAAGCTGTAGCTTTCATGCAAATCAGCTAGACTAGATCATTTCCAAGTATCACAAATGAATTATGAAGGCTGGTTTGATGAATTTTTCAGAAGTATAACGAGAAGACAAATAGAATTGGTAACGACTACAAGTTATGAACAATCTCAATGGAACCTTTGCAAATCATGAATTTTGGGATAGCGCACATATTATCAAAACGTTTGATAAAAACTCATTGTCCTCCTTTAATGTTGAGAAAGGGAATCATTGTTCCCCTTAATCTCCAAACCTCAAATGAAATGTCCTCCTTTTCAAGTTTTTGATATGGTAGCCCTAATTGAGAAGTACCAGTTGACGTTTCCACCGGATTGATTTCGTTCCGGCCGAATTTCTGCCATTTCACAACAACGAAAGAGGAACTCATTACAAATGTGTTTCCAATCATCGTTCAACATTATGGGAATCACGATTGGTTGAGTGAAACACAAGGATGTCGATGATTTGAGTTTCGAAATTCAAAATGCAATTGCTGGACAATTAATTTCGTTCAAATCATTCAATACTGTAACTAATCCGGACGAAGTGACCAATTATCCAGCGGAGATCCTGAATTCATTGGATTTGCCGGGATTGCCACCACATAATTTACGACTAAAGGTTGGATCTGTTTTCATCATGGTGCGGAACCTCAATCAACCGAAATTGTGCAATGGAACAAAATTGGCCGTGAACAACTCAAGAATAATGTGATCCAATCAACGATACTCAAAGCTAAGTTCAAGGGCGAGGAAGTGGTCATACCGAGAATTCCACTGATTTCAACCAATTCACCTTTCGAGTTAAAACGCATTCAATTTCCGGTTCGCTTTGCATTCGCCATGACAATCAATAAATCAGAAGGCCAATCTTTGGAAGTGTGTGGATTAAACCTCGAATACCCTTGCTTTTCACATGGCCAATTATATGTGGTATGTTCACGTGTTGGAAAGCCTTCATCTTTGTTTATTTATGCGCCGGATAGCAAAACGAAGAATGTAGTCCAACATAAAGCATTGAATTGACCTGATAAATGATTCCAATCATTCCGTGTAAATAAATGTTATTGAATTCAATCCAATTCAAAAAGTGTTCCATTCAATTCATAATTGAAGTAAGAGTAGTATCATCTAAATGAATCGCAAATATTTCATTCAAAGAGATAAATTTAGGGTAGAATAATGAATTATTGAAATTCTCTAAAACAAAAATCAAATGTTGGGCGGGACGAGGTTCGACGGGTCAGCTAGTAAGATATAAACCACATAAATATAAGACCAGAACAAACAAAAACAAAATATACTTCAAGGTTATTTTGTTTTTTCGTCCATGCCACATGAAGGAACCGATTTTTTGACGTAGAACTACGTCTTTGTCGACTATACTGGGGTGCAAATCAAAAAATATGTGTGGTGAAGAAGTGTTAGGTTTTGAACGCTTGTAACTTTGTCATTTATAGATGAAATTAAAATCCAAACACGCCAATCGATAGGATAATACATTACAAACCTGCTGACATAAGTATTTTTCCAATTTTTCTGTAATTAAACTTTTGAAAATGTACAAATGATAATTTTATCACTGTTTTTATGAAATAAGCCTTTTTTCCAAACCCAGTCATCATAAACGAATACTACTTGGTTGCACATCATTCTGCTTGAACCTGATAAGATATATATCAGCGCTGCTCTCCTGCCTCTACTACTACTACCTGCCTCTGCTCATTACCGCTTCGGACGGCGTGGCACTAGGTCCTGCAGCAAGCAGGACTAAGTCATCGGCTAAAGGTGGATCACGACGTGTCCACCACAATGAGGAATGAGACTTGAAAAAACGTGCATGTAAAACCCCCTCCCCCTCAACATAACCCGAAAAAGACGTGGACGTTGACGATCATTTTTTTCCAGGAAATAAATTTTAAGCAAACCACAATTATGTGTAAACAATTAATTTTTTACATGCAAAGCCAACATTTTCAAAAAAAAAAACTGGTTAACAGGAGCCATACACTTGATGAATTACCAACAACTGACTATAAAACATATCTGGTACCTCTATATATGCAATTATATTAACATCCAAAGTCCATCCTTTTTTACATATTCTGCACAAAAGAAACCTTTTGCTCCGCCCCATTCATAAAAAACGGCGGGAAATTCTATTAGGCTCGGTTGCACATCGTTCTGCTTGAACCTAAGAAAATCCCGATAACCCCCAAAGAACCGGTACAGCATTGGCAATCAACTCTGAAATCCCTCATCGCCGTATCGATCTCTCCTCTAGAGAAAATAGAGAAAAAGATGGAATATACCATTGAAACGTTGGGAGTAGAGGAAAAACATCGTTTTATTTGCTAAAAGACTGAAAGCCGATAAAATTTATTTACAAATCAGTCCACAAGTAAACCGTATTAGTGGTAGTAAAAGTCGACCCCCAATAAAAATACGTATAAATAATAATATCACTGATAACCCATCCACCATAACCGAACACCTCGCAGATCACTTTTTCCTGGCCTCATCTTCCTCCATATTTTCTTAACAGTTCTTGTCCCATAAAACAACCACTGAGGCTTCTCCACCATGCTTTGATACTGATCTTGTCCTGGAAGACAACAAAGACTTCACTTTCGAGGAACTAGCGTGGGCTCTGAGTAGGGTAAGCGGTTCATCCGCTGGACCAGACGACGTAGGCTATCCTCTTCTCAAAAATCTTCCCCTAATCGGTAAAATTATTCTTTTGTCTATGTTCAACCAAATATGGAACCAGGGAGAAATTCCCACTGACTGGAAAGAAGGTCTAGTTGTTCCCATCCCTAAACCCGGAAAAGACAGGAATAATGCAGACAGCTACCGGCATATCACTCTACTGAACTGTATTGGGAAGGTTTAAGAGAAGATGGTAAATAGACGACTCATTACTCAAATGGAGTCCCAAGGCCTTACGGAGCTAGAGGATCTCATTGATGGATACCTTGAAAGAGGTGGTGACTGTGTTTCTCTGGATCTGTCGAAGGCTTACGATCGTACATGGCGTTTTCCCATCCTAAAGTCGCTCGAAGAATGGGGAATCAAGGGCCGCATGGGTCACTACGTCAAAGTTTTCTTGACGATAGGAGATTCAGGGTCATCATAGGAAACAACCGATCTGAGGTCAGGTCTCAAGAGAACGGTATCCCCCAAGGTTCAGTAATCGCACCCACACTCTTTCTCATCTGTATGCAATCCCTTTTTGATACTATTTCCCCCAATTTCCACATACTGGTTTATGCAGACGACATTACCATCACACTTTCAATATTTTCAAATCGTTAGCCAGAAAAAGGATTCAATCCGCAGTCAATATTGTTGCCAAATGGGCTGATGAAAGAGGTTTCATCATATCCCCTGAAAAATCCCAACTCCTCCATATTAGTAGCAATAGGAAACAGCTTAGCAAACTACCCCAACTAACCTTAAACCAGACCACAATAGTAGCAGGACAGACTCTGAAAATCCTTGGAGTTTACCTTGACCGGACTCTCAGCGTTAGACACCACGCAGACGTTGTTCGGAAAATCACCGAGCGGCGGCTACAGGTCATTAGGACGATTGGGACAAGAATTCCATGTACACATAGAACATCCATCATGCAAATAGTTAACGGCTGGCTTCTGCCCAAAATCTTCTACGGTGCAGGTTTTTTCAGCAGAGGTGGCGATATCATAACCAAAAAGCTACGTCCGTTGTACAACAAGGCTTTCCGATCAGCTTCCGGAGTTTTCATCACTAGTCCCATATCCGCTATAATGGCCGAGTGCGGTCAGCTCCCCTTCGAACATTATACAACAGTCTGCGTGGTGACTAAGGCTATTCGATGGTTAAGTCTGAAAGGTTGTCAAGAAGCCCCCTTAGTAACAAGAGCAAACGATCTGTGCAACTCCCTTACCAAACTAAATCTCCCTCCAGTTGCAGTGTTACCCAAAACAAAAAACAGACCTTGGAACCAACCACCTCCTAAGATAGATCTCCAAAAAGTAAAAGCAGGTGATCCCCCGTTAAAAATACAACAACACTTTAACAATCTCCGTTCAGCAAAATACAATAATTACTTCCACATCTACACCGACGGTTCCGTTTCTAATGGAAAGGTCGGCTATGGTATCATTAGCGCATTAACCAGTATTAGTTCCTCCCTCCATACATCTTGTTCCATCTTCAGTGCCGAAGCTTATGCCCTCATGAAAGCTTCCAACTTGAACCCTCCACAGTCTGAGAAACCAACTGTCATCTTTAGCGATTCAGCAAGCTGTCTCCGCAAAATGGACTCCAATTCCATGAAACATCCTTGGCTCATGTCAGCAGAAACATCCTCCATAGCTAATCACGTCTCCTTCTGTTGGGTCCCAGGTCACTCTGGTATCCGAGGCAATAAGAAGGCAGACCGATTGGCTGGTGCTGGTCGAGAAATGAATCCCGAAACAGTTGATGTTTCTTCTATGGACGTTGTCAGATGGGTAAAGGACCAAATCAGGGAAAGCTGGGATCTTGAATGGTTCAATAGCCGAGGTTTCACCCAAAGAAGAATCAAACAGTCTACATCTCGTTGGCTTGATAATAAAAAACCCCAAAGACCGCCGTATTCTTTCCAAACTTAGAATTGGTGCTACCCGTCTTACCTATAGCTACCGAATTACCAAAGAGGAACCTCCAAACTGCATCACATGCGGTGTCCCACTGTCCATCCCCCACCTTTTGTTAGATGGTAGAGCCAACAGTACCGAACGTTTGACTTATAATCTAGATACAACCATAGAGGAAGTTTTATCACCACCCACTGAACAGAAGCTGCTGGAGTTCTTGAAAGCAACCGGATTGTATGACCAAATTTAATGGAAGCAAACAGCCCAAGCAACAATTTTTGTTTTATTTAAGTCGATCCTCCTATTTTCGCTTGTAATCAAGATGTAAGAAATGCTTATTGGATCCACTAAAAGCTTTTTCAATACAAGGTTTAAAGCCGTGATGTCAATACTGGCCATCTCCAAACGGATTTAGTGAAACTGTCGGCGTTGCTTTAAGAAGGGTTCGTGGATCTTTCGGAAGTGTATCGGAAAGCCGCTTGTTCAATATTTTTAAGAGCTCCTTCACCGCACTGTGCCTTATGTAGGGATCGTATAACTGTAGTTCCTCCAGGAGTTTCATATTGTCGATCGTCTCATCTTCATCGTGTTCGGAAGCACTGAAGGGGTTTTTATTTCATATATCTGAATAGATTTGTTTTTTATAATGACAAAAAATTTCAGAGTATTTTTTGTTGTAGCAGTATATTTCTTATCTGTGAATCTTAGGCCTCTGATAAAGATGATAGTTGTAATGAAGCTTTAATGAAGGTCTAAGACTGCTTCAAGTTTTATATCGGTCATAAAAAGTGTACCATAAAACATAATTGTATGTTTTGTTTTGGTTTTATTCTTCAGTTATAACTAGTGATGTAGAACCAACCTACAGCTACCGTTAAACCTATGAAGTCTGAGTTTTAATTTAGTAGTCATAAAACAGTTTTATAGACGACTTGACGGCCTAATTTTATGACAAGCACACAAAACCGTAATACAACCACAGGCTGGAAGGGATGCTATGATAAAACAATGATAAAATAAGAATAAATCTTCCAAGCATTTAGATTGTTACTTGGGAGGGACGAATGACCGTTTACGGTTGAAGTCCCGGTAAAACAAAGACAGACAGACAGTGCTTTTGCTCATTGTCGCTTCGGACGGCGTGGCACTTCGGCCTGCAGCAAGCAGGACCAAGTCAGCGGCTAAAGGTGGATCACGGCGTGACCACAATGAGGAATGCGATACAATGAGGAATGAGGAAAAGCAATGTATGTAAACCCCCTCCCCCCTTCACAACAACCGCTCCCCCCAACTTCTCAACAACCTCCCCCTCCCCCTCAACAATAACCCGAAAAAGACATGGACTTCGACGATCACATTTATCCGGGAAATGAATTTTAAACAAACCACAATTATAAGTAAAAACAGAAGTTTTTCCCTTAATTTCTTCCCACACCAAAACTTTCAAATTTGAGAAAAAAAAAATGCTTTAAAGACATATTCGATGATATTAAGTTGGTGAATTACACACAACTGACGGTAAAATACATCAGGTACTCCTATATATGCAATTATATTAACATCCAAAGTCCATCCTTTTTTCCATATTCTACACAAAAGAAACGTTCTGCCCGGCCTCTATTCATAATAAAACGGCGGAAAATCCTGTCAGTTGCGGGGCTTAGAAAGTATGTTTTGTGCAGAATATGTAAGAAAGGAGCGACTTCGGATGTATTTTTTCTGCAAAATAAGTAAAAAAGGGGGAGCGACCCCGGCGTAGTGGTTAGCATTCATACCTCTCACGCCAAAGTCACGAGTTCAAATCTCACCCCCGGACAAGTCACGAATGACCCAAGAGCGTTAAAGTGACTATAATAAAAAAAAAATAAATAAAAAAAGGGGGGACGTTGGGTGTTAACCAAAATGCATATATCATGCATCATAGATAGAGATAGATAGATAGGTTCTATCGTGTCTAGGACACAACCCTTTATTTTTTTTTTCAATCGTTTCAGCCTAATTTGACATCAATTTACTAAATCATTCAACTCAACTTGCTCGCAACTAATACCCATTGAATTCTGACTGCTGATACTATCAATATCATCTACAAAAAATGAGCATGGCTTGAATTTGAAAAAAAAAAATGCACCAAAGTGATTTGCAGCAACCACAATAGGAAGCACTAAACTGACAGTAAAAAATAAACGGAAAAAGTCAAGCAAGAGCAGCACAACAAGTTTCCATTGCCTGTTCATTACCTATACCGAAGGACAAGCATCTCGTTTGGTGAGGATACTGATGGTAGACATCATAGTTTCGATTACTTTCTGGGATGATAAAAAATATCTTTCAGTCGTTTCCAGCATGCGAATCTTGTATGATTTCCTGATGTGCCTTATGCGTTTCGAGAAAGTTCACGAGAATGTAGGGTTAAAGTCTAATTTCCGTCATACTAAGCACAATCTTCACTTTACGTCTAAGGTTTATTTATTAAGGAGGCTTTGAGCCAAAGGCTGGTTCGCCTCCGGAACAAAAGAAGAAGGTTATATACAGTGTATCGCAAAATTGAGGGTGTACGCTGTGGAAAATTTTTGGAAACATTCAGAATAGATATTTTTTTTTGTTAAATCTCGGCTGGTGGTTAAACAGATGTTAATTGTATAATGAGAGAGAGAAGGATTAGTATTTTCCATTTAATTCCACTACTTTATTTGCTTATCCTTGACAGATACATGTATTTCGTTTACAATGTGCAGACTTCTTCAGTGTCTTGTACTAATAGTTGAGTATTAGTACAAGACACTGAAGAAGTCTGCACATTGTAGACGAAATACGCGTATCTGTCAAGGATAAGCAAATAAAGTAGTGGAATTAAATGGAAAATACTAATCCTTCTCTCTCTCATTATACAGGTATTCCACTAAGACGCCCACATTCATCAGGAGATGTTAATTGATTTATCGTTTCAGTTTTGGACTTATTGGAATAACCTGTATGAAGTTAGATTTATTTTACTAAAACGCACGATTTTCAACTTTTTACCTAGTGGATGAATTTCAGTTAAATTAGTGGAATATGAATGATCTTTATTATGACTAAAAATGAGCAAAATTTCAAAGAGTTTCGTTAATTATGTTTCAAGATATTAAGGTTTTTCAAGGAAATGGCGTTTTTCTCACATAGCTCTTTTTTTTAGGTAGTATTTATGGAATATATTGATATAAAAAAATCATGCAAGCGTTCAATCGTTACGACCATTTTTAAAAGTGACAGTTATTCCGATTCACCCTGTGTTTGATGTTTCTTCCCGCTATGATGGAAATGGGCGTTTCTGTGGGTGGGAAAATATTACAAACATGCCTTTCAGTCCTTCACATCCATATGCCGTCCTGGTTGACGTCTTCAATGTTGTAGCTTACTTATCATAGGCCTACTTCCGAGAAGAATGTCAAAAATGCTATTGCAACAACAGCTTCAGCAACGCTGACAAGATAACAGGTTGAAACGATTACTCAGCTTTGGATTTTTCTTTTTGCATATTATACGACGAGAAATTAGAGGTAGGTACCGGCAAGAAGGGAGCTGCTGCTGCTCTCTCTGCAAGGTTTAAATTTCAAGTAAAAGAATGCTGAAGGTATACTGCTGAAGGGTTAAAATTTTCGTTTGACGTTGTTTCCTTTCAGTTTCCCGGTGGTTTCTGGCTAGCGTATCAGAGATTTTTTGCCGCATATTTTCCACCCAACGTCATAACCATGAGTGGCACAAACTGCAAATGTGAATTCTACGAAGAGCTTTGAAAACATAGTAACGATTCAGACGTCGTCAGCTCCAATCGGGGGGACCATGGGGATGTCGAAGAAATTGATCGAGTTCTTGAGAGAAAAAAAATAAATAAAACCGGTTTACGAGGACAACTATGAACAACGTGGGTAGGTGGAAATTCGCTTGAAAGTTTATAATTGGATTCCATATTTTGCCCTCGACGATATGCTTTTCCAACCGATAGGGTTGAGAAGGACTTGCTGGCCGATCCGGAGGAAGTTTGTTTTTTTTTTCTCTCGTTCTCTGTTAGTCTTCCACGTCCGCCAGTAAATGTTATCCGGTGGTGCGTTTTCAGTAGTTTAATTTCCTAAGAAGTTTTCTTAGCAGATGCTTGAGACCTTTCCGTTGGTTAAAAAGCGTGTACTTCAAACTTTCAACATCTTTTGTTGTAGCTGAAAACGTGCCCAAACAACCAGAAGTTGCATAAGGTTGCACAGATCACATCGTATAAGATATGAATTTTAATCACTACCCGGGCAAAGTCGAATATCAAAATGCTATTAAAATGCTATTAAAATGCTATCAAAATGATAACCAATTATGTTTTTGAAATCATGTTTATAAGATATTTTGATAAATTTAGTTAAATTCCGGTTGAATTCATATTTTGATATAATTTTTACATATCTAAAAATAAACTAATTTAAAACAAAATTCTTCTAGCAATAACGCACGTGGATGTGGTCTGAATTCTAATTCATAATGGGGTTTTATCTATAACTTTCGATCGGTGTTCGTGAATTGCAGCCTCCGTAGAGCACCAGATTTGCACAGCAGTTGAAGATAGGAGGATTACACGATTGGCAGCATGGATCACAGACTGCTCCGAAGCCGCTATACTCTTCCACGTAGGGTAAAACAAGCCCTTAATGCACCCCGGAGCAAAACGCCCGAAGTGGTTTTTCATAGCTTTTCCTTTACCAATTCTTGGATTTTTTGTGCAGCAATTTCACTGATTTTAGTACTGAGCTACCAATGCTGCTTATAAAATTCATGAATTAAAACCGGGAAAGCTATGAAAATTGACTCGGGTGTTTTGCCTTGCGGTGCATTTTGGAATGTCTTCCCCTACGCATCGGATGATGGGTATTTTAGTATAGCCGTCGCAGGGATGGGTATTTGGAAACTCTAGCTGGCCAAAACTTATTTTTTCAAAAGAGGGTTAACTGTCAATGAAGTAGTGCATTGAACATGTCAATAATAGAGAGTATTTGGTGTGGTCGTTGGGGGCGTGTGGTTTTGAATATGGACAAACAGGCACAGATAAATTATTTTCCATCTCTTTCCTGCAATAAGCTTGTTGGCCCTGAAAAGGGCCGTTTTGTTGCCAAAGTTGGTGATGATTTAACTTCCAAAACCGTACAGAGTGCGTCTCTGTCGCTTCAAAGCGTAGATGACATCTATGGCCGCTTACTTTTGGCCATGCTTGGCATACACAGTTTTGGTCACGAACTGCTCATTTGCTAATAACTTTGCACACAGTTTATGAAACTTAGTTCTTTTTGAAGCAGCCGATAGAATAGAATTTACGCTTGTAATAGCTACGTAAAAAAGTAAATTTAAATTCTAGTAATAAACTATATTTGTTTTTGCGTTTTAAAAATGAAGTGAGAAATGCTCGCTGTACATCTCGGACTTTAAGTGTAAAAATTTGTTGGTGTTGATTCAAATGCTAAGATTTATCTACTCTTTGCATATCTATAGTAAACTGTGATCCTAATCTATCAATTACTGTAAAGAAACACAAATTTCAATAACTGAGTGAAAAGCTATTAACTAATGAGCAGTTGGTGTTTACAACTGTGTATGCCAAGCATGATGTTCAGTGTAGGTGACAACATAACGGATCTCATTTTCCAGGAACACCTGCCACCGCCACGGCGAACCAGACCTTCTTGCTTTGCCAGTCATTGTTGCTTGTTAGGTAGAAGAGTGGACTACCTAACCCGCCACCACCTTCCTACTGCTGCTATTACTGCTTCTGATGCCTGCTCACCCTAGGGTTACCATATAAAAAACTCGAAAAGGAGGACATTTCATTTGAGGTTTGGAGATTCAGGGAGACAATGATTCCTTTTCTTAACATTAAAGCACAGACAAACAGACATAACTCTTAGAAGAAAATTCTTCAAAAATATCGTCAAGCGTATTTTGCATACGCACTAGCACCATCTATCATTTACATTCCCAAGCAGTGTTTTGCAATCGGAGCATCCCTCGTTCATGCAATTTTTTCACTAGTTGTTTTTCCCTCGTTCTGTCAACGTGTCAACTGTGTTGAATAAAAACAAAACAGATCGAAGTCAGTGATGTCGGTTCTACGAAATTTTCCGTATATCTATAGAATTGATTGAATTCTGCAGAAATACGGATCCGTATGAAAAATTTACAGAAGCTAAGACTTTTTTTATGGATTACTTTTGTTTGTTTAGTGTGCTTTTACTTTTGCTGGAAACAAGTTTTTAAACGAGGTAATGCATCACTAATTAGTGCTCTTTCTACCACCGCTCATCACTTTAATGTGTACACAGCAAAAAAATATAATATGTATCAATCAATGAAATTCATGGTGAAGTATTGAACATCAAAAACTGGTAAAAGTTGATAGAATATTACAGCCTTCAACATGATTTGTTCTCGAATTCTGTGTACATCGTACAGCGTAATAATAGGAACGGAGTGACTAATGTGCAGCAGTTTTGATGTAATATTCAACAACTTTTTTTTCTGTATTCGTCATATGTGGTATGAGTCTCCAGTGGGATGCCTTGACCACTTATCATTTTCAAGAGCTACTATCTACTAGCTAGACGTGAAAAAGAACTGGTATCACTCATAAGTTCCAAATGTGGTGGCTTACTCAATGCTTCAGTGGCACCACCATGCCAAATGCAAGCACATTCCCAACTAAAACATTTTTGCGATGAATGTGATTGTGAGTTTTATGTCTGTTTGTCTGTGATTAAAGTTTAACATTGAGTTTTTAGCAAACGTTATAATAATATGTGCGCTATCACAAAATTCATGATTTGCAAAGGTTCAATTGAGATTGTCATAACTTATAGTCGTTGCCAATTCAATTAATCTTCTCGTTATACTTCTGAAAAATGTATCAAACTAGCTTTCATAATTCATTTTTGATACTTGGAAATGATCTAGTCTAGCTGATTTGCATGAAAACTGCAGCTTAAAACCATCACAACTTTTATCATGTACAAAAATCAGGATACATTGTCATCGCTGATTGAAACCAACATGGAACATCGAAGCAACCTGTTAATTTTACCATTGATTCAGCATAGGATTTCAAGGCCGCTGCCATAGTGGGAGCGAAGAGGCGTGCTTAGCGTTCTACACAAAAGAATTCCTATTATTTATATTATTCCTTACATTCGATTTCACGCTTCCTCTGTGGAGAAAAACAATGTCACCTTATGATATTGTAAACAATCTCTTCAATGGACGATTTCGACAGTGAGCATGCATAAGGGCGTAAACGCGATGATCGATTCTCTTCGTCGATTTTCTCTTTTGTTAATAACTCGCTAGAATTGGCGTTACTCGGTGCGTTTGCTGTTGCTTTTGATAGCCAATACAACCTGTTGCAATTCTGCATTGAAAAAATTCTTGAAAATTGTTTCGCTTAGCTGTAGCAATGTAGCCCTCACTGTCGATTTGTCTTAACTGCTAACTCACCCACGCAAACAAACACCATCATCAGGTAGGGGAAACTTTCGCCTACTACCTGGTGTTGTTAGTTTCTGTAAGTGAACTTGCAGTTGCCACAAATCGTCGATTGAATTGATTGTTTACAACATCAGATACGTTGATTTGAATGATTATGCTTGAAATACCTGAAATCCCACAGAACCAGAACGTCAAAATCAAACACATGTTGGATTCAATCTGTGTGGCTGTGTCCCATTTGTTAAATTTTAATTTAATTTTGACAGATAGAAAATTTTCAGGTCCAGACCAGGAATCAATTTTGACAAACACCTCGAAAATCACTCGATCAACAACAGAGAGATTTTCGAACATTATAATTTATTTTCGAAATGCAAATTTAAGTAAAAATTCAGAACAATAGAACACAGCCTAAGACCAACCGATAAAAACTAACGACTTTAAATTGTCTCACTACTTGACTAGTCTATTGGTCCCAAGTCAATCTATAAGCGTACCCCTTTCTAGTCGAAATTCTAGTACTACACTATATTCTATTTGATTCGCTATGAAAGTTTGACAGATAAAATGAGGGGTTCGTGTATTTTCCTATGTTTCGAGGGGTGTATCGATTAGCTTTGGACCGAAGATAGTACCAGAGCTAAGCAAAAAAGTTGAGCACGTTTCTTCGGGACCTTCTGGTCTTAGAGTTACCTCTATGCTAAGGCTGCGTTTCATTCGATGAATTTTCACTGACACTGTCCAATTTTCGAGAAATTGTTTTCAAAATTGTTTCCTGGTTTGTCTGAAATAAGTCTGGTAGAATAACAGGTTTATTTGATAATTTTCCATCTGTTGAATATCAGTTAAAATTCATCACATGGCCGCAGCCTAAATAATAAATGGGGGGGCGGTTGACAGCTCTAGGAGTATAGTGTCAAAATCGAATGGCATTTGCTAGATAAGATGAGGTTGTAACATAATTAAACAAATAAGCTCTGCAAACAACACTCTTTGAAAACAATTTTATGGATTTGTTTCTGGAAAAAATGCAAGGATTAAAAAGAAGGGCATTTTCGGGCAAAAGGAGGATGTGGAAAAATTATTGAGAAAGGAGGACATGTCCTCCTTTAGGATACCATATGGTAACTCTACTCACCACACCGTCCGAAGCGAAAATGAGTTGAAGCTAGACAGCAGCGCTCTTTTTAAGTAAAATCAGAATGATGTGCAACAAAGTGGTACTCGATTATGACGACTGGGTTTGGGAAGAACGTTTATTTCATGAAAATTGTGATAAAATAATCACTTTTTTTAAAGAATTGGACAATGCTTGATATAATCAGGTTTAAAAAGTTTTTTGTTGCAAATCATCAATCAAAGCATTGATTTTGATGCGTAGAAATATTTCTGATTGATTGGTGATAAAATTATTGAACTTGGTCCAGGGACAGCTGAGTTATTAATGTTCAAAATCTTTCAAAATTTTGTTACATGATCCATTTAAGGTTTTCACACAGTGTACCCCCATATAGAAATCACAGACGTAGTCCTACGTCAAAAAGTTGGAAAGTTACCCTCATTATTCAACCCATGTACGGTACTGGTAATTGTACGGTACTGGTGATTGGTTATTAGACTGAACATATTCCATGTATATAGTCATAGAGGTATTCAAATGATATCGAAAACAGTTTCAACGTAAAAATAGTTTTGGCCAGCTAGATTTATCAAATACTCCTACGTGCGTCGTTTCCGATTCCAGTGGCAGCTGTGATAGATGATAGCGGTCTTGCTGTTCCCACGGAGATAGTTCTCTTTTGATGCGAGATTGTGCGCGATGAAAAAAGAAGAGCTGTAGTATTTCTCGGTTACTCGGAAGTTTTCCACCGGTGAACCTGGTAATGGGCCAATCAACCGCTTCTCCGTATCACTTCTCAACTCCATGGCACTATTGTATCAGGAGATGACATCACAATACGTTTATAAACATTGAGGTAAAAAAATGGCATAGCATACTATGAAATATGCCCTATCAGCATACCTGCTTTTCTGCTCAAATCAAAGTTTATCAGCAATCTTAGTTCCGAAAGCCAATTTCTGTTTTCTGAAGCATCAAATTGACTAGCAGCCTCCAACAAAGTTGTTCATTATAGTTTTAAGTATAACATATTTTAATTTCATGCATATTCTGTTCATTAGGAAAAAAGTTAGAATGATGTAAGTGGGTCATTCATCATCTCCCATACTAATTTGACGAAAATCCCGAGCAAAATTGAAATCGTTGGCGCGACCTCTTAACGTTGACCAATTTAGCTGATTCTTTGCACAGATGTTTGTTTTTGTGTTATGAACTAAACTAGGGGGTGACGTAGTTATGAACTAAACTAGCGGAATACAGTAGTCGAAATGGCCTAGGGATCCAAAGATTGAGCACATGGATAAAAATCTTCTGCCCTTCGTCATCTGGACAATACAAATGGATATTTGTGGTCAATGTTGGGAAAATATAAAAAAAAAATCAAATCTCACCAATACCCAAGTTTAGAATGTAATGTTTACATGTGCAAAATCTCATCACAATCTGTGAAATGGTAATCGAGATGGTTTCCAAGCAAGTGCTTCAACAAAAAATCGTCGTGGAAACTCCAGGCCAGTCCCACAGGTGGATCATGAAACAGTTTGGAATCGACAATTCGACCTTGCCCCGTGTGGTAAAATCGTTCAAGGAGACCCAGACTACCCAGCGGCGAGCTGGCAGCGGAAGAAAAGCGAAGACGACCGACACCGTGAACGCAAGGAAGGTGAGGGATTAGCGCAATCCGAACCTTTAGATTCGGGACGTGGCCAAGAAGGTCGATTCTTCCATTTGCTTCGTCCAGCTCAGAATGAAGCGGGCCGGACTTCATGTCTTAAAGGTAAAGAAGGCGCCTAATCGAAACGATAAACATAATACGGTGGCCAAATCCCGCACCAGGAAACTGTATCGCGAGTGGTTGGTGTAGCCGAAATGCATCGTAATGGACGACGAGACGTACATTAAAGCGGACGCCAAGCAGATCCCTGACCTGGAGTTTTTCGTCGGTTAGTCCCGCCTGGATGTTCCGGAAGAAGAAGGTCGACAAATTTGCCAAGAATTATTTAGTGTGGCAGGTGATATGTGGATGGGGCAAAGTCAGCAAGCCGTACATAACGACCGTCACCATCAGCGGCCAAACGTATAAAGAAGAATGCCTCCAGAAGCGCCTGCTGTCCTTCCTCCGGTCCCACGAAGATGACACACTGTTTTGGCCGGATCTGGCATCGTGGCATTACGCGAAACCGGTGATGGAGTGGTACGAAACCAACGATGTTGTTTTTGTGCCGAAGGAGGCAAATCCACCAAACTCGCCAGAACTTCACCCAATAGAAAAAAAAATCTGGGCGATTATGAAGGACAAGCTCCGGAAAACACGGAAGGTCTTCAAAAACGACAAGGATTGGAAGAAAGAGTGGATGAAAGTGTGTAAGAAAGATGGTGCAAGTGTTGCACAGGATTTGATGGGTAGCGTTGAGTCCAAGGTGTGGGCATTTAGCCTAGAAGAGGAGGTTGACTTAACCAACTTTGCAAAAACATAGCTAAATGCTGAAAATTTCAAAAGAATAGCTCAAGCATTATCTTTAATGTCGAACCGAAACTGGTAAACTCCAGTTCACTAACTGGTTTCAGATTTATTATACATTCCTTTTTCTTTCTTTAACCCTCCATGAGGCAGTGGCAACTATATTGCCAGCAACAATTAATATTTTTTTTCTGTTCACTCGTAATATCGTTTCAACTTCTGTTTTAACTGGTGGAATCTTATAACATTTTGCAATACTCTTTATTTGTATGAGCCACAACAAACGAAAAACGAGAATTTGAAAGCATTATTCTTGTCGACAAACAGCCATTTTTTATACAAACAAAATAAAACTGATGTATTTGTGTTCGTACTGAACGTATTGTAATTAAGTTGAGGCCAAATGAAAGACCTTTTGAGTTATTTTATTTAAAATAAAACTGTTTTGATCATTAAAGCACGTGAATTGTATCTTTTATTGTAGTACGTGATGATTGCATGCTTGGTTCGATTGACATTATAAAGAATTACAAATAACACAATCGTGTCGAACTACAAGTACAGCAAAGTCACGAATAACCTAATCGAAATCGTTAAAATTGATAAATCATACAGCGAGTTTGTCCCATTGAAATCGACATATCATTTTTGAAAAGTAGCTTTGAAAATCTCCTTTCATTCGACTAAACTGAGGGCACATATCACCAGGGACAACTTCAGACACAACTAGACCGGCAAAATTTCAAAAACTCTACCATTAGGAAAAACATTTCGCTAGAGATCCAATTAGGAACTCAAAAATGTACAAGGTTGCACCAATTATTTTGATTAAGTGCTGCTTGTGTCCAGTCTCTTGAGCGTCCTACACTTCCTAGACCATGCTCTACTTGGTCTAACCACCTAGTCTAGTAAATACCATTAATATAATTGAATAAAGCGTACCCTCTTTACTTTCCTCCAAATTCCGGGATCCGAGATCCGTCAGTTCTCAAAGATACACACGGCTTAGGAACCCATTTCTCGAAGCCGTAGCTTACATATCGTACGATGGATAATCCAATGTATGATTTGGATAATGGAAAATTATTCAACCTCAAGATCTACATCAACGCTTTTACTTTGCAATGGCAGAATGGGTCATCACATGTAAATACTCACAAGTCAGCCGGCTGTGGAGGCATCAGGCAAATCTCCACAATTCAGATGATCCGTTCCACTTCGTCATGCTCTACAAATGCCATTACAAGATAATTATTTTGCAAATAAATTAAACGCTTTTAGGTGATGTAAGAAGAATCATTGTTTTCTCACTGCGATTACATCGCCGCCCATTCAGTCAGTTACATCACACTACAACAGCACGACTGCCGGAGGCGATTCATTTCCATGCAACATGTACTTACCACAGTGAACACTGCTCCGAAGACAACACGTTGGAACATGCTACCCTTGGACCACACAGCAGATAGGAACCCGTATGTACCAGAAGACCACACTGAAATGTAGCTTCGGAACGGAACCGCACTTCAACCCGGGATGGGCTACTCCCTTCGGATGCGCTTTGTGCCTTTCTGTGCTTTCTGGTGTATGGGTGGAGTAAAACGGAAATAGCTCTGCGTGCTTCACAGCAGGAAAGTCTTTCATGTAGGTAATTCTAGCATCACATTGGCACTGGGTCGAAAATGATGAATTACTGCACTTTGATTGGATTTACTTTCTATTTATCAATCGTAAAGGATTGAGTTAAAAACAGAAACCGATTAGTTCAAACACAATAAAATCTTGACGAAGGCCTTTATCTGCATCTTTTGAAATTTCGGATTTTTTCCTAATCAACACCCAGTGTCATGATTCAGAGTTGGAAGATACCAAGACAAACCTAGGAAAAGGGTTTTTCTCTGCGAAGCCATATCGTTTGTGCAAACATTGTCCTACTTGCAAAAGAAAACTGGGCTGATTTTGATTACGCAAACTGTTACAGAACTTTTAATGATTGTGATGGACCTACAATGCTGACGATTGAAAAACCTGATCCCATGATGGTTACTCTTCCGGTTCACCCTTCCGACCGCCTTTCTGCTGCCGATTAGAATGCCATTTTTACGCTCAAGTCATGAATATGCAGTGAACGTTTCCGGCTTCGACGATGCTTCTCCAACTGAACATCTGACATCATCAATTCTCAGAAAATTTCACATCATCGGTTTCAATCATCTGACGAGCGGAAACATAAGGCCGGTGCTGCCGTCGACTGGTCTGCTGCTGGTATAGGTACTTTCGCTTGGCCCAGGAAAAACGCATTTCAGCCTTGAATTGAACGTTTCCGCTCCGCCATTTGCATAATTTCCAGTGTAGCGCTTCTGCTTGAATGAACTACTGACAACGCAAAGAGGCAGCGAGTATGCTAATTTCTTGGGCGACTTGGGTTTGGGATTCCTTCTAGCTGTACGGTTTGCCCGGGGAAATGGTCTGTGAATTTTATCGACTGCCAAAACTTTGCTGGAATGCTGGCTGGCGTCTTTCACACCGTCGAGGGACGGTTTTCTGGGGTGAAGTGTTTTGGATTATTTCCGGATGGTTTTATGCAGTCTGTTTTGATCGTTGAGGATTTATGATGACTGAACATAAGCGGTAGATGGTGTTCATTGAACAAGGCGAATTACAAGATTACGTTTTTAATAATATCGTCGACACGGACCTTCCGAATGGCTTTTAGTGTAAAAAAAATCTTACATAAACATCAGTTTCTGAAGTGAACATTCAAATCTTCACTAAGAATTTTTTGCAGACGAATGACGCTGTAGTGGAAAAATCGTATCGATCAAGGTAGGTGTCTGCCAGAATCAGAGGCTCTAGACGTTGGATTCCTCCACTTGGATTCAGGGAGTTGGACAGGCTAATAGTATTCGGCCAACCATTTACCCATTCGACCAAATGGCCGGATACCGTATTTAATATCCCCGACTTGAAGCAATTTATATCATTCTGGAAAACTTTGGTTAAATTTATTTATTTATTTATTGTAATTCATCTGACAGTAGTTGTCTTAATGAATAAAACTTAGATCGGCTTCGAAATTGGTTCGATGTTTCTCCGAATTCAAATGCTTCTTCCACAGCGGAGAATTCCCGAATCGTCGCAGACATTAGCTCACGGTATCCACGTGGACGTCCAAGAAAATTTTGCGTAGAAAATGTGTGTCTGTTGGTAGGCATTCAGCTGCTAGCATTGAAGCTGCGCTGATTTTGGTGATTCCGAGAATACAGGTGGTAGATGGTTGGTCATGCAGGAATGAAAGATAGGTCCGCACAATGTCCATAATTTTTGGGTCCCGTAGATGTGCCTTCAGAAAGCGTTAGTCGCCAGTTACAGACAGTTCCGTGAGTCTGACTACAGGCGGACGCATTGCGTCCAGGAGTGGAGGGTGTTCGTGTCCGGTTGGCTTTTCGGCGCGATAAGGGTGAATAGTTTCCCCTTTTTCGAAATTAAAGAATTTTAGCCCATTGTCTGTGCTTGGTGGACAAACCGACTCGTTATTTGGTATCGCATAAGCACATGAAAGTCCTTGAACTATCTTAGTTAAAAAATAAATTTGAGAAATAATCGATAAATAATCGACAGCAATTATCGATTATATGGATTAATATTCATGATGCCTATCAATTACAAACCAATAGAGTATCATCTCGAATAATTGTATAATCGCTATAATCGATTATTTTACGACAGCCCTTGGCTAAGGTTTCCCAAGTAACATTGCAAGCTTTATAGAGGTTTTCTAGCATTCTACAAGTCTAAATCATGGTATACAGAACCATTATAAAACCAATATTGTTACTTGGGTTATCACGCTTCACTTAACCATGAAGCGTAAATGTTTACAGGTTTGTATGACCTGAGAGTACGGACCTTGGTTCTAGGTTTCTTTTCCAAATTATTGTGAAAGGGGAAATGGATGTAATGTCGACCAAAATGCCCCTAATTTGGGCCCATACATAAATTCAGTAGTCGACTCTATTTTCAACAGAATCCAAAAATATCCACTAGTACCGTCCCAATGACGCCTACCTCGTACCTTCAAACAGATTTGCAGACCCTTTTGTGGTCAAATTTTTTCGCTGCTCTTCGTTTTCCTCTTTTCCGGCGTTATCACAGAGCTCCGATCAGATTGATCGTCTTGCCGGAAAGCGCTGTGGGAGGGGAATGTTTCGCATGGACGTTAAAGTGATGCCCGTGCGAGAGAATATAGATGTTTCCTATCCGTCTGCTGGCACATGACTGGGATAATGCGTACCACCGGTACTTCGCGTACTTGAAGGTTATAAAATAGATCCGTCACGCAAGTGAAAGTTGTCCTTAGCCTCTTGCCCAGTAACTCCTATTCCTTCCTCCCCGCGGCGCCGGCTGGGGTACAAGTAATCTTAGGGAAGATCGGGTAACCAACACCGGTGGAAACTTCGGTCGTATGTTGACAGGGAAGGGGGAGCTGCATCCTTTTCAGAGCGTCTGTTCTCCATGTTAGGGGCGGCTCAAACAGCGTCTGACTGGCATCCAGCGGCTGGATACGAAATGCTTCTCCCCGAAAGCTATCCCAAGATGGCAGTCCCATAACGGCGGATAGGAGACCTTAGGCCAACCACCTACTGTCTCCAAAACCTTCAAATTGTTACAGAAACCTATAGGGAAAGATTACGAACTGATTTTATGGCAACGACTTTAAGCGCTGAACAACGGACAAGAATTGGAACATGAAATGTACTGACGCTAGCTCAACAGGGTAAACTGGCACAACCCGCCGTATGAAGCTAGAAATTCTGGGACTTAGTGAAGTCCGCTGGCCAAACTTTGGAGAACACAAGCTGCCTTCGGGACAGGTACTTTTATATTCTGGTATGTGGGGTGAAAACGCTCC
Organism: Ochlerotatus camptorhynchus; assembly: GCF_037179485.1. Taxonomy (NCBI): domain Eukaryota; kingdom Metazoa; phylum Arthropoda; class Insecta; order Diptera; family Culicidae; genus Ochlerotatus; species Ochlerotatus camptorhynchus. The sequence continues at coordinate 44,657 of NW_027040679.1, read as the reverse complement.
GCGACATCGTTGAGTTGGCTTTCTGCTTAGCGCCCAAGCACAGGCTGCGCTCATCAAGTGGGAACCTATTAATGAGAGAATAATCGTTGCCAGATTCAGAACACGGGTCCGAAACCTTGCCATAATCCAATGTTATGCGCTAACCGATGCTGCCGAATTGCAGGACAAAAAGAACTTTTACAGTCAACTGAATGCTGTCGTGGATAATACTCCAAGAGGTGATATCAAGATCTACACAGGCGGCTTCAATGCGAAGATCGGCTCCGACAACTCGGACTATGAGCGCATTATGGGACGCCATGGTCTCGGAGATATGAGCGAGAACGACGAGCTGCTTGCAGAGTTTTGTGGCAACAACAGCTTGATAGGGGGTTCGCTCTTCCCCCATCGCCCAGTGCATACAGTCACATGGATCTCCTGTGATGGATATACAGAGAACCAAATCGACCACATCTGCATCAGCCGAAAATGGAGACGGAGCCTTCTTGATGTTCGGAATAAACGCAGCGCTGACATCGCGTCTGACCATCATCTCCAGGTCGGTGAGATCTTTTTTTTTTTTTTCCTTTGGTTTGTTTTTTCCGTCGATCTTGTTTTCCGTGCTGAGCACCAATGCTACCGACGTGCCAGGAAGGCAGCTCCCACACCTGGACCCTACCTATCGACCCATCAACTCATGAACCGGGGACCAACGGCTTTACTTCCCATCCGAAGGAAGGCGTGATCAGAGATGTTATGCCTCAGAACAGTCGGTGAGATCTGCCTACGCATTGCGCGGGTTCAACGGCGGGAGGAGAGACTCGGGCGGCGATTCAACACACGCCGACTGGAAGACCCAGCAGTGAAGAGATCGTTCGTCGAAGAACTCGAGGCTCGCGCAGCTAATATTCCGAAAGGTGGCAGCGTAGAAGAACAGTGGACGAGCATCAAGAATACCTTTATTGAAACAAGCGCTCCTGTATACGGGACAAGCGATCGTGGGTGGACTCCCTGGCTGATGAAGGGGAGAAAGCCGCAGCAACTGGCGATATCCGCCTCCTCTATGATGTTTCACGACGCCTGAGCGGGGCAAGGATGAACCCAAGGATGCCTGTGAAAGACGCGACTAGACAGTTGCTCACCGACCCCACTGACCAGTTGAAACGTTGGTTTGAGCACTTTGAACAACTTCTCGAAGTTTCAACGGTCAACCAACCATCAACATCTCGGCATGATCCACCAAGGGTGAGGCGCGTTACTCGCCTCAACACTGAAGCTCTATCATTGCAGGAGATAGAAGCTGCCATCCGAAGTATGAAGTCCAACAAAGCCTTAGGGTTGATTGCATATCAGCAGAGATGCTCAAAGCTGACCCCATGCTATCCTCACAAATGTTGCATCAACTATTCGTCAATGTCTGAGACACCGCGACTTTTCCGGCCGACTGGATACAGGGCGTCTTGGTAAAAGTTCCCAAGAAAGGGGATCCAACTGTATGCGACAACTGGCGAGGCATCATGTTACTGTGTATTGTTCTCAAAGTTCTGTGTAAAGTTATCCTAAATTGGATACAGGAGAAGATAGACACGACTCTCCGACGACAGCAGGCAGAATTCCGTGCTGGAAGATCCTGTATGGACCATATTGTCACGCTCCGCATCATCTTGGAGCAGGTCAATGAGTTCCAAGAGTCCCTGTACTTGGTATTCATTGACTACGAAAAAGCTTTCGACCGACTAAACCACGAAAACTTGTGGGGCGCTCTGAGACACCATGGAGTCCCTGATAAGGTCGTCAACCTCATCGAAGCGCAGTACGAGGCTTTCTCATGCAGAGTGTTGAACAACGGAGCTTTGTCTGACCCCATTCGGGTAATCGCGGGTATGAGACAAGGATGTATATTATCACCGCTACTGTTCCTCATCGTAATCGACGAGATCATGGTTGGAGCCGTTGACCGTGTACCGAACCGTGGGTTGCTGTGGCAGCCTATTACCATGGAGCATCTCAACGACTTCGATTTGGCTGATAATGTTGCGTTATTAGCACAACGGCGCTCTGACATGCAGAGTAAGCTCGACGACCTTGTGGAACGCTCCTCTGAAGCAGGTCTAACCATCAACGTCAACAAGACCAAATCATTGGATGTCAACACGGAAAACCGTTCCAATTTCACGGTAGCTGGGCAGTGGATAAGGTCGAAAGTTTCCAATATCTTGGCAGCCAAATAGCGTCGGACGGCGGGACCAAGAGCGACATAGGTGCACGAATCAAGAAGGCTAGGGCTGCTTTTGCTAGTTTGCGAAATGTATGGAGAACGAATCAGATCAGTCGACGCACCAAAATCCGAATTTTTAACTCGAACGTGAAGTATGTGCTATTATACGCCAGTGAAACATGGTGTGTATCAGCGGAGAACACTCAGAAGCTGCAGGTGTTTAACAACCGATGCCTGCGGTACATAATTCGTGCCTGGTGGCCCCACAATTGGATCTCACATTCCGAGCTTCATCGTTTGTGCCATCAGAAGCCAATAGAGACAGAAATTCGTGAACGGAAGTGGAGGTGGGTCGGCCACACACTACGACGGAGCGGAAACAAAATCTGCAAGCAAGCACTGGACTGGAATCCAGCAGGACATCGCAGCAGAGGCAGACCCAGAGATTCGTGGCGGCGGAGCCTAAACAGTGAAATTAAGAACGTTGACCGAAATTTGACTTCGGCACAGGTCAAGGCCAAAGGTAGTAATCGCCCAGGATGAAAATCTTTCACAAAGGCCCTTTGCACCCCTGGAGGTGCGCAGGATCGTTAAGTAAGTATCCGTCTGCACTTCTGATTTATAGCGTTAAATTTCTTAATTGAATAGCTATTTTCACTATTTGTAATAAACGTACGTTGAACGACATGTTGCATGTCATATTTCAATATTTACTTTGTGTGGACTCCTGGGAACTGCACCGCATAAGGATATAACAATCCTTTGCATATAACTAGATGTTGTAAAGGGCGAACACGAAATTATTGCGACACATTCAACAGGGCATAACTTTTTTACCATTGGGTAAAAGCCAACCAAATTGTGCACACTTTCTCATTGATGTGTATTGTGTATATGCTGTCAAACTCGAAGTCGTGTTTTTCGATTCAACGAAAATGGAGGTGAACCAACGCGAGTTGAGAGAACAAATTCTTTCCAAACACCTGGAATTTCCTGACCTGTCGCATCGGCAGTTGGGAAAAATGTTGAACATTCACCATTCAACCGTCTCCAGAGTGTTGAAGTGGTTCCAGGAGCGGTTGACGTTGCACCACGGCAAAGGAGCTGAAAGAAAACCAGGACCGGAGAACTAAAAGACGGAGGGAAAGGTGAAGCGGATGATTAAAGCAAATCCCAACGTCTCAAGCCGTGATTTGGCTTAAAAGATCGGCATGTCGCAGAGCTACGTCCAGAATGCAAAGAAAAGAGCTGGACTACATACATACAAGGTACAGAACTTCCCAAACCGCGATGAGCGGCAACAATCGACGGCTAAAACTCGGGCACGGAAGCTCTACGAGAAGATGCTGACAAAATATGGCTGCTGTGTGATGGACGACGAAACGTATATAAAAGCCGATTTTAAGCAAATTCCGGGGTTGGAGTTTTTCACCGGCAAGAGCAAGTTCGATGTGGACGACGAATTTAAGAAGAAGAAAATGTCGAAGTTCGCCTCCAAATATCTCATTTGGCAGGCCATCTGCTCTTGAGGACTGAGGAGTGAACCTTTCGTGACAAAGGGCACAGTAAATGGCGAGATCTACAAATGGTCCCCGGTTCATGAATTGATGGATCGATAGGTAGGCAGGGTCCAGGTGTGGGAGCTGCCTCCCTGGCGTCAGTAGTATTGGTACTCAGCACGGAAAACAAGATCGACGAAAAACAAATCGAGGAAGCCAAAAATCGAACAAATCAAAAATGAAGATCCCTTCAGGCTAAGCACTTTAAATGAAAACTAAAACTGCACTCCAAACATCGAAACAGAATAAAGATTTCACTATTACTAGTAGACTTTACCCAACACATAAAGAGAAGAGCCCATAGCCATTCGTTAGAGATTGCTGCTGCTCTATCTATCTACTGCTGTTGTGCTGCTGAGTTCGACACGTTTGCTATAGTTCTTATGTTAGACAATACATCCCAAGATTTTTCTCTCTTGTATATTTTTGACACAGTATAAGCTTAAAAAAGTCTTTCCGCTCAAAATCACCAACATTTGAGTGAAACCAATGATACCTAATTCGCCATTTCACCTAAGATTTCGCGAAAATGTCTACATAAATTATCTTTGCAGGTCCTCGGATCACGGCTGAATGTCCATAAATTTAATTGTACATAACACCCAAGCCGCGTTCCTTTCATCTGATACAGCATCTACACCGCTTGGCAGCAACAGCGGCCGGCAGATAAATGCGTGGCCCAGTCAGTTAATAAATTATTAAAGCAATTAAGCGCAATTTATACCACCTGCCAAATGGCACTCCATTCAACCAATAACGAAGTGCCTCCTCGCACGAACCGCAAAGATTTGCGGTCGGACGCGGCACCGAACGTCTATCGTCTCTCATTGAGATAAATGGGCTTCCCCCGCCATTTTTATATTTTCAATCATAAGGTTGAAGCGAAAATGGAAAAAAATAAAGCTTCCAAATTGAAGTGGAATTGAATGAGTGCTCTTCGAAGATAATGAATTTTAATTGCACGCATTTCGATGCACTCGCCTTCTGTCAAAAGTTTTAAACCCGAGCACGATTAATGATCGGAAGGGATGCTGGGTCTCATCTGCAGTTTACCTCGGATTACGCAATCAATTATTTTGCTTTGTTTGAACCTGCCATGATCCGGAAAGGAGCGGGCCACTCTCTTTTCTTTTGTCACAAATTTAAAAAGATGGACATAATTTCGGGAAAGCGATTAAATGAATAGCCGCCAAACCCTCATTAAACCAAAACCAAAAAGAACGGGCCGGAGCTACTGACACGTGTCGTTGGATTTTCGGGGAAAAAAGGGGGAAATTCATGGGCCTGTAGGCACGCACTTTGATTTAAACCACAGCTGGTCGGTCGTTCGTGACGAAAGTTTCACTGAGTAGGGTAACAAGAAATTAAAAGACAAAAGTTGGAAGGATAATAATTTGAACGAGTTTAGGTAAAGTGAGAGCGAAAGTACACCTGATATAAAATTTCAGAGAAAGTTACTTTCCCGGAACAATGCGAGGAAATTCAGTGGCGAATCCATGGAGCTGTTCTTGGTTAAAGCACTTTAATTGCATTGTGTCTACGGTGGATGTTAGTTCTTTCATGTTCAGTGGTCGGAAAAGCATTCTCTAATCTCATTCATTGAGCCGTTCCGAGAGAAAAAAAAACTTGCATGTGAATCTGGCAAACAAATCTCAGCCCTGGAGATTATCATACATTTGTACGCACTCACTCTCACAGCGCCAACAATTCATTCTAACTTACCACCCATAAAAACCGATCAAACGGCAATTGATAACATGCTTTAGGGTGGTTCAAAATATCGATTTTTCTCCACCAGGCTCAGTTGATTCTTAATCAGGTCCTGATTATATTCCGAAAATTTTAGATTGTTTGGATGTGAACTCATACTGCACTGGTCTTTTGAAGTTTATATGGGAATTACTATGGGTAAAGAAAATTTTATTTTCTCATCGTCCTAGAACTTTGCCATAATAATTTATGGTAAAACTTGCTATCTGCTCGAGTTATTTTTTCAGGATAAGTGTTTTTGGCTTCGCATGAAAATGTCCTCTGATTTCACGGAAGTTTTTACTGGACTTCTCCAGATATTTTTTCTGGCTTCCCTTAGACCCAACAATGCTTCTAAAATTGATTCCCGGAAAATTTGAACAAATTTCTGGGAATTGGAAAACGAAATTTTTGCTTAATTTCCTGGATGTCCCATTTAGGACAGACTAGACTTAATACATAAAAAAAATTCCTTTAAAATAAAAATTTCTTCAAAAAAAGTTAGTCTCATTTAAAGTAAGCCCCCAAGTATCATTGCAAGCTTTATTATAGGTTTTATTGCATTCTACAAAACCAAATAATGGTCTACAGATCTCTCATAAAACCAAAATTGTTACTTGGGCCCCTTTTGTATAATTTCTACGTCAGAGAAATTGAGAATTGTCTAAGTGACAACTGCACATTGAGACAACTTGCAGATGACGGCGTAGTGTCTATGACAGGGCCCAAAGGGGTCGACCTTGCAAGGACCCTTACAGGATACCTTAGACAATTTGTCTACTTGGGCTATCCAGCTAGGTATCGAATTCTCCGCGGAGAAAACTGAGTTGGTCGCCCAGCACAACCGAAGCTTCAAATTTTGGGTAAACCGATCACTTCTTCTATGTCGCTCAAATATCTTGGGGTTTGGTTCGATTCTAAATGCACCTGAGTACCACATTGAGTACCTGAAGCGGAAATGCCAACAAAGGATCAATTTTATCCGCACAATTACCGGAACGTGGTGGGGAGCCCATCCACAAGATCTTGTAACGTTGTACCGGACAACGATTTTATCGGTTTTAGAGTACGGTAGTTTTTGCTTCTAGTCGTCGGCTAAAATGCAAATCATCAAACTGGAACGGATCCAGTATCGCTGTCTTCGTATCGCGTTAGGATGCATGCACTCGACTCATACGATGGGTCCTAAATATTGGCGGGCGTGTTGCCACTCTCTGATCCGTTTTCGGAAATTAACCTCAGGCTCCTCACCCGTTGTGAAGTTATGAAACCACTGGTCATCGAAAACTTTGAGAAGCTTCTCGATCTAAACCCTCACACTCGTTTTATGTCATTGTACTCCGTGTACATAACACAGGATGTCAGCCCGTCACAGCATAATCCTCATCGTGTATGCTTCTCCGACTTCGGCAATTCAGTCAGTTTTAACTTATCTATGACGCAAGAGATTCCCGGAATCCCAGCACATCATCGTTCCATGATTGTTCCGTCATTATACACTGCAAAGTTTGGCCAAGTTGATTCCGCAAGATCGTTCTTCACAGATGGATCACTAATAGAGGCGTCCGCTGGATTTGTTATTTATAACGAAACTCATAGCGCTTCTCGAATGCTTCATGCTCCTTGTTCCGCATATGTTGCTGGGGGCAATACATTATACGATAGAAACTATCGCCTCACTTGCATCAGATCACGATTATATTTTTATGGATAATCTCAGTTCTGTCGAGGCTATTCGCTCCATCAGGACAGGTAAATCACTCCTCGTACTTTCTCATGAAAATACGAGAGCTTCTAAGTGCTTTATCTTTAAGATCATTTGTTATCACCTTTGCATGGGTCCCATCTCATTGCTCGATTCCGGGCAATGAGAAGGCGGACTCACTTGCTAAGGTGGGCGCTATAAAAGGCGATATTTACGAGCGTCAAATCGCCTACAATGATTTTGACGTAGGACTACGTCTGTGATTTCTATATGGGGGTGCACTTTGTGAAAACCGAATATGGAACATGTAACAAAATTATGAAAGATTTTGAACATTAATAACTCAGCTGCCCCTAGACCAATTGCAATAATTTTATCACCAATCGATCAGAAATGTTTCTACGCATCAATAGCGACAGAAGATGTTCAGCAATATTACAACTATTGAAAAGTGGTAATGTCAAGCATTGTCCACTGTAAAAATAAAAAGTGATAATTTTATCACTGATTTCATGAAATAAACGTTCTTCCCAAACCCAGTCGTCATAATCGAGTACCACTTAATTTAACCTGAAAAGATTTAAAAGAACGCTGCTGTCAAGCCTTAACTCATTTTCGCTTCGGGCGGCGTGGTGAACAGGCAGCAGAAGCAGTAATAGCAGCAGTAGGAAGGTGGTGGCAGGTTAGGTAGTCCACTCTTCTACCTAACAAGCAAAAATGACTGGTCGTGGCAAAGGAGGAAAAGATCTTGGTAAAGAAAGCACCAAGCATATTTTTTTTCCCTTGATTTGTTTTCCGTTGATCTCGTTTTCCGTGCTGAGCACCAATGCTACCGACGCCAGGGAGGCAGCTCCCACACCTGGACCCTACTTATCGACCCATCAACTCATGAACCGGGGACCAACGGCTTTACTTCCCTTCCGAAGAAAGGCGTGATCAGAGATGTTATACCTCATAACATCCCGGCAGCGCCAACTGGGATTGATCCAAGGCCTACTGGGGTGTGGGGGGGGGGGGGGTTCTTTAATCATGCTTACCACTACACACTTCGTGATAACCGCTATCCGTCGTCTAGTTCGCCGTGGCGGAGTCAAACGTATCTCCGTATAACGTATTGGGACATGAAGTAGGTCGCCTCCTCGTGGTGTGCCCTGGAAACGTTAATTATCAAACCCAAGGGAGAGATATTGCGGCTAAATGAACTACAGCAGAGTAAGACACTGGAGCCCCATCCAACGCGTCCCAACGAGTTGTAATATTGTAACCAAACTTGGAAGCAGGGGTGCAAGTGGCTTTGATCGATTCTCTACATCAACTTTCTCTTTACAAAAAAAAAAAACAAACTACAAATCCGGAGTGATTTGAAATTTGGGCATAATTGCTTTTGTAAACAAAGACGTCAATTGCCAATTTTTCTTGAAATAATCCCATAAACAAACTATACCAAATGATGGAAGATTCATTCATCTAGGGGAATTTACGTATTCTCGGCAACCTAAGCAGCGTATTCTCGGCAACCTAACCTTTCTATAGCCTTTTTCTCTAAGGAACGCACACATATGCAGTATTGGTTTGTTTACAATCTTTTGCTGCCAGCTGCTCTAACAATTTCAGTCGAAAGAATTGTCAAAAACTGTTTTGAAACGCTTTTACAAAGCTCTAATCTTCTCTAGTGAGAGCGAGTATTGTCGGCAACCAGTTTTTCTTCGGCAACCGTTCCATTTGAACTGCATGTAAATCTGCTGTTCTATTATCGGCAACTTGAAATCAGCTACAATTTGTAGTGCGTGTGTTTCATTTCAAGAAAACCTTGCTAGATTGCTTTTTCTCAGTGGTAAAAATATAGTCAAATTGAAGCATAAAGAATCGTTTGCATGCATTCAGCGAAGTGTTTTCGTAAGAAAATCCAGTGAAAATAGTGTTTCAATTTGGGTTGCCGAAAATAGTCTGGCATGCCGAAGCCGTCATTTCCCCTACCTCATAGCGTTATTAATTTTCGAGATTGAGCTTTTATTAGCGAGTTACAGTTACAGTTTACAAATGCAATTACGCCCAAATCTCAAATCACTCCGGAGTTGGGGTTGCTCCTAAAAGGAAGTGCACAGATTTGAGGTGGGCGTATATATGGAAAATCAGTGATTATTCAGTTAAATTAGCCATGACAGCATTGCCGTTCATCGCAAGTCGGTCTCATTTGCGTATTTGCCAAAAGGGAGTTTTTTAATGGATATATTTCGCAACCTGGAGCTGAGTTCGGACCACTATCCGGTGGTGACCGAAATGGGCTTATTCGATGTCAAGCTTCCCAACGCAACTATCATCGTGCCAGCTGGGATCAGTTCCAGCACTGTATCAGCTCCACTGTCGGCTACGGTGTCACTCCGGAGATGCCCGAAGACATTGACCGGTGTCTGAATTCCATTCAGGAGGCAATATACCGGACCAGGGAACAACACGTGCCAGTATCTAGACAGGTGAGCAATGCTCTGAACCTTGAAAGATCTACCAAATACCTTATAAGACTCCGTGACACCATCCGAAGGCAGTACCAACGCTCTGGTCTGCCTGTCCTTAAGACCCACATGTTATTGCCTAACAAAAACCATCCAAGCTAGGATGGTGGACCTCAGAAATCAGGACTAACAGGATCCGCTCTCTCCCAGATTGTGCAACTAACCAAAAAAATTAAAAATAAGCAAAGACCCATTCCACCACTGACAACACTGGAGCGTTACGGCGACCCAGTGGTTCATCTGATAACTCCTGAAGAGAAGGCTGATTCCCAATTTTTTTTCCGAGGAATCCGAGACTACGGCTGACGAACTGTTGGCCTATATCAATTCATCACCAGGTTTCGACAACATCCTGAATCTGGAGCTCAAGCACTTGAACTATTCAACCTGTTCACCTCCGATATGCCGGCTCTCCCTGATGGTGGATCGTTGTCTCTGTTCACAGATGACACATCCATCGTCTACAAGGGTAGGGTCATCGGAGCTCTGACTGCCAAACTTAAGAGAGGCCTGGACGTCCTGTCTGAATATTTCAACGGCTGGAAGATCCGTATCAACGCGGCAAAGACCCAGGTCATCATCTTACCACACTCAAAATCTCCCAGACTTGGAATGGTCGAAAGAGGTAGTCTGCCTCGGCTTAACACAAGACAGCAAGCTGATTTTCAAGGAGCACGTTGACAAAATAGAAACCAAGTGTACCATCTACTCAATCCCTGAAAAATAAACTTGCTGTCTACAAACAAATCATCCGTCCCGTAATAGAATACGGGATGCCAATCTGGAAGAGTTGCGCCAAATTCCATCACCTTAAAATCCAAAGGATCCAGAACAAGATCCTTAGGATGGTCCTAAACAGTCCCCCTTGGACTAGACATTCTGAGATCCACCTCCTGGCTGGAATTCAGACATTAGAAGAACGGAGAGTATTCATCCTGGAAAGGTTCAGAGACACCTGTCTGAGACCAAATCATCAGATCATACGTGATCTAGCACGTTAGGTTAAGTTATACTCGTATCTAGGTAGGTTTTCACTTTTTTCAATACAAACAATATACACCCCAAAAAAGGGTATCCTGTAAACTAGTCGAAAAACGCAAATATTAAATTAGAATATCAAATTAAACAAAGATGAAGAACCAGGTAGGCTAATCTATTTAAATTTTAAATCAATGTACTATCATAATCAACAGAAATAAACATAATTTTACTACTACTACTTTCTTACTGCCTCATTTCATTTTCGCTTCGGACGGCGGATGAGCAGGTAGCAGCAGCAGTAGGAAGGCACCGGTTCCTGTCGATATCACTGGCTGCTGGCAACGAGCCTCGTCGCGTCAATGGCACAAGCACTCCAAAGCGGATCAACCTCGCCTGAGTGATAACGATTTCGCGTTCTACAAATCTCGATTACTTTTTTGAAGGGACGTATCAACTTTTGTAAACAACGCATTGTATCGTCGGTTTGGCGAAACTGATAGCTCGACCACGCATACCAACACCACTATCAGATAGGGGGAAATTCACATCTCTGATTATAAAAAACTAGTCCACACACTTAGGAATAACAAATTTTACACGAGACGTAATCCATATTGGACGTAAATCATGGAACGTAAACAAACATTTCACGTAAAATTAAGTGTTCTCAAACCGAAAAATAAGCAAGTCGACGAAGAGAGCGTTTGATTGAATTGATTTTCTCGTTTCATTCAACTGATTCTTATGTCAAAAGGGCCCCTTACATGTGTTGGTCTCAGGGAACCGGAATGTATTTGACTTTTTCGTAGTGTGCAATTAGTAATTAGTTTTTAATTTAATGAATCTCATAATAGTGTTCCATTGTAGATTTCGGGTTAATGAAAAGTAACTTCAAACTGCTCAAATAATTAGATTATTCCACGATGTAGTTATGTTTAAACATATTTTTATGGAATAGGAAAAAATCGCTGTTTTTTAAAAACATAATTTGGGTAGCTCTTGGGTCATTAGTGACTTGTCCGGGGGTGAGATATGAACTCGTGACTTTGGCATGTTATTTGTATTTGTAGATGAAAAGAGTCTGTTTCTACACCTAACACGTTGAAGGTGTGCTAGCAATGACTTACAATTTTCTTAGGCTTACAAAAACCATGATAGGGGAAATGGCTCTAATGTTGGCCTATGGATCTAAGACTGGGTCCATCGGATTCCAAAATATGTACATAGGATCAAAGTCATAGGTTTCTTCTTCTGTATTTTAAATCAATGTCAAGAAAAATGCATGACAATTTCCCTACACAGCTTAATGTAGTCTACGTCAACCATGCGGTCATATTTTTTACACAACCCCCCATTTTTATAGTGGAGGTTTACCAAACAAACTAAATGAAAAAAGGTATATGGAATAGTTCGAAAATTTGCAAGTTTGCAAGAAAATAAAACTTTTTGGGTGCATTATGCCAGTAATCTTTAAAGACGTGCCCAGAATTGAGATTTTGGTTTTGCAGTTAGTTTTGGGTTGTTGTTTTACGTGCAACCGATGTCATTGTGAGTGTTAATGTCGGGATTAAATAGTTAAATTGGTGATAAGTGATAGTTTTGCACCTAGGAATGCACAGGACGCTGAAGTTTTTGAGAAAATCAGTGCTTTCCGGTCATAATTCGTGTATTTTTCATCAGTTAGATTTACGATCCGCCATGTTTTTTCCCGTTCGGTTGCGCAGTGTGTGCGTCGATGTTGAAAATGCAGCCATTATTGCTAGATCGGAGTTTTTGAGGACTGAACACTACGAGGAATCAGCTAAGTTTCATATATATAACAAAGTATGATTTTCAGCACCCCAAAATTTCAATAATTCGGTGTACTTATTCATGAAAGCGCGGGTTTAATTTTTCTCAATTTGATCAACTTGCAAATTGTTGTGCTACTAAATATTTCTGAAGTTATTTGGTTGATATGTGTGACAACATTTTGATCTGTTGATCTTTTTAGCGAAGGGGAAGCGATGAGTGCTGTAAAAGTTTTGTGGTAGTGGTACACAGGGCTCACGGGATTGTTTTTTTGTCTCGCTCGCACGCGTATTAGAATCGTACATCCTGAACGAAAAAGTAAACTCGCGTTTTTCTGGACGTTTTGCCGGGGCTCTTGGAGGGTTGTGATGTTCCACTTTATGGCAGGGGACGGTCGTGAAATCGGGATCGTATCGTATCAATGAAGGGTGGAAGTTTTTGCGTGAATGTTCGGAAAAAAAAATTCAATAGAGATTGCTAAAGTGTGACTGTATCAGTGATTGTTTTCATCGGGAAAATTTTCCGCTATGAAGTTTATTTCCCGACGAAAACATTTTGCGTATATGTATACGTAACGTAGTGTGCGTACGATAAACGTCAGCAATCTCTAGTTTTAAATAGAAATATAGACGCGATAAAGTTGACGTGCCATGCCATTTCTCTTTTAGTTGGAGGGGAGAGAGAGACGGCTCGAGAAACGATTATCGAATAGTTCTATTTCTATCGCTTTTCTAATTTATCGGGTGGTGGTGGTGGTGGAGGCCTCGCGCGTAGAGGAGAGAGAGAGAGTTATTATAGAGAAAGGAGAATAAGGAGATCGACATTCCATTGAACTAAATAAGTGTGTAGAGTTTTAACCTTTAAGGTTAAGGTGCTCATACACGGCATGATCCGGCGTGGCGTTTATGGCGGTGCGTCGTTTTTATTAAAATCATTTAATTAACATTAAAAATTTTAATTATCAGATTTTAGGATGCTAGAATAGACCAACTGATGGATCTATTCCACAGATAATTCCCTGAACACGTTTTAGCGCTTTTCGCTCATGGGATAGGTGGTCGTTTTGCTTTAAGTTTTATGTTTTACAGGTAATTGAAACCCAGCTATTCATTAGATGAGCAAACAACAGCAGTAATTTTTAAAGCATTCATATTAAATTAGTTTTTTATTGATGACATTATGCTTGATGGTGCCAAGTCTCCCGCTTAATCGTATTATCTCACCAACTTAATTCATGTTTCTGCAGTATAGCACCTGTGGATTATGAGATGCTCGATGATGGAGGGATCGATTTTGCTTACTGAGCAGAAAATCATGGATTTAACCCCAAGCTCTTCCACAGCACAAGAAATCGCCACCATCATTTGTATATTTGATATTGAAAATTAACATCGGAAACTATTTGCATATCATGCGTAAACGTAGTCCTGTATTTTTGCGAAGCGTTATGGTTCTGAGATGCTCGATGACCTTGGAGGCATCGTTTTTGCTTACTGAGCAGAAAATCATGGGTTTAATGCCAAGCTCTCCGTCATGGCTCTTAAAATTCATGATCACTAAACAAAATGAATATTTTCTTTCGATAGTCGGCTATCGAGAAGTTAAATGAACAACAAATAAACAATATATACTTTTGGTTGCATCGCCATCTTCAGGTCAACCTCGGAAACTATTTGCATATCAAGCGAAAACGTAGTCGTGTTTTGTCGTGAAGTGTTATGGTTATGAGATACTCGATGACCCTGGAGGGATCGTTTTTGCTTACTGAGCAGAAAATCATGGGTTTAATCCCAAGCTCTCCATCATGACTCTTTAAATTCATAATCACTAAACAAAATGAATATGTTCTTTCGATAATCGGCTATCGAGAGATGAAATAAACAACAAATAAACAATACATACTTTTGGTTTTTGGTTGCATCGCCAACTTGAGGTGAATCCTAACCGAATACCCTACCCAACCTTCCAACTCCGTAGCACTTATGAGGGTGTCGCTAAGTCGGTGGCCTCTCGTTAAGTAAGTACTACATCAACATTTCCTTCCCTATCCCTAGTTATGGTAAAGATGAGCGTGGCCGGGAATAGCGACAGTCATGCTTCTGTTACTCTTGTTTAGATTGGAATCAATGTTTACTCCCCAGCATTATTCCTGAAAGTAGTCCAACCGAGAATTTCAGAAGAGACGTGAGTGTCGCTAGTATCCAATCTACGAAGTATGTCATAACAACGCTAACGCTAACGCATTATGCCAGTAATCTTTAAAAAACAGTTACCAAAGCTGCTCATCAGTAATGTTTGTGCAGTTGAATTTCGTAGGACAAAACTCAAAGGCGAGTAATCTCAAGCGTTCATGTTCATATTTTTTCCTATCTTAGCACTTTTTTTTTGTTAAACTACACTTTCTTACAATGGGACTGCACCCTGAATCTGCAGTTATTTTATTACCAATGCGGTTGACGACCAAAGATTAGATGGTCCGATGCCTCATCATAAACCGTCCATCGTCTTGGCGAAACGGAGTCGTCAGTCAAGCTACTGTAAATTACCACCTTTCATACCACGCAGACTGGGTTTGATCTTCCAACCGGATAAGAGTGGATTAATCTTTGCACAGAAACTAAAATAACCGAACGAAGCAATTAATTTAGCTTCCAAGATTGCACACCAACTTTGGAACCGATGGAAGAAAACGCGAACGATCAACGGAAATGGGTAGGGTTTTTCGTTAAATCTAAGTTAACTCACAGGGAAAAAAGGAACAATTCGAAAAGTTTCCAGCTCCATGCACCGAATTGGAAGAGGTGCTGAATTAATTAGTGTATCTGCTGTGGACACACGGGCGTTTGATCTTGCCCGTTTCCATGCAAAAGTGACAGCGAATTAAAAGTTGATTCAATTTAAATCTGATAGCGAGCGACGACATCAAACGACGCCGGTGGTGTGGCGAGAGCGAACGAAACGGGAACAAACATGCGAAATTCAATGCTTGGAGAGATTTCCAATTTACTTGAATTAATGGGTGGACATTTGTTCAATTAAATTTGAATTGCTGCCTGCATCACATTTCATTCCATGGAAAACAAATCTAATAGGTAAATCCAATTCCCGTTAGAATAATTGCTCTATTTTGAAAATTTATCCCACAACGAGTCAAGTGACCATTCATTTTGGAAGCATGCAAATCTCCAGATAAAATATTTACACTCGATAAATGATACTCCAACAGTAAAAGTGCAAGCGAGTGGGATAATTCCACTAAAGTGGGGGAAAATGCGGCAATGTTTTACTGTTATAGAGCCCACGCACGAAGCCAAACTGCAGAACATAAAAAATGGCACCAAAAATAAAATGTTTCCTGGCATCCAAAACTGGGATGCAATTGCTTTTGGCAGCTCACAGCAATGGTGCATCATTTTTCGGTCTGGTAGGTTTTTGCCTCCCGAGAGAGATTTTCAAACCGTATTGACGTTGGTAGCATGAGGTGGCTACAACTTTTTTTTTATGTAGAACTACGTCTTTGTCGACTATACTGGGATGTAAATTAAAAAATATGTGTGGTGAAATTGTGTTAGGGTTTGAAAGGTTGTAGCTTTGTCTTTTATAGATATAATTAAAATCCATATACGCCAATTGATAGGACATTACATTAGAAATACATATTTTCCAATTTTCATTGAAAAAACTTTTGAAAATGTACAAATGATAATTTTATCACTGTTTTCATGGAATAAACGTTTTTCCCAAACCCAGTCGTCATAATCGAGTACCACAAGGTTGCATATCGTTCTGCTTGAACCTGAAAAGATATAAAACAGTGCTGCTGTCGTTCCTCGGCTTATGTAAAACCATTTTGGAAGATGACCAAAATTTTGAAAAATAAGTCGAGATCGATCCCTCCGCTTTCCTCTGTTGACCAGAACTTGGACCCATCCCTACTCATAACCCCAGTTCAAAAGGCCAATGCTCTTGGTCAACATTTTGTGATTTCACATAATCTTGGCCAAACCATGGTGTGCCCTCATGGGCCTGCCGTACTGGAGGCAATGTCTAGAGTCGCTGACACCCCCGTAGTAGTGCATTATGATAGTAGAATATCGGCTGATGTTGTGATAGCAGCTATTAGAAGCACTAAAAGCATGAAGGCTGCGGGTATGGATAGTGTAGTCAACCTCGAGTTGAAAAACTTAAGTATTGACTTCTTCAACCATCTTACCGTTATCTTCAACAAATGTTTGAAGCTTGGCTACTTCCCTGCATGCTGGAAGTTAGCCAAAGTGATTCCAATACACAAGCCGGGCAAAGATCCTACGAGTGCCAAAAGCTATCGCCCCATCAGCCTCTTGTCCTCCATCTCGAAACTATTCGAAAGGTTGATACTCAGCCGTCTGCTGGTGTTTTCAATTGACAATAACATCTTTCTCAAAGAGCAATTCGGGTTTGGGAAAGGCCACTCTACCATCCACCAACTCGCACGGGTTACTAAACATCATCAAGCGGAACAAGTCCGTTTCCAATACATCTGGCATTGTTGGATGTCGAGAAGGCGTTCGACAATGTCTGGCATGATGGTCTAGTGTACAAGCTGCATCGATACAACTCTCCGATGTACCTCGTGAAGATCATCAAAAACTACTTGTCGAGCAGATCATTCCAGGTCTACTTGAACAATGTCCCCTCTGATGCGTTCAACATTGATGCTTGGGCCTATCCTATTCAACATTTTCACGTCAGACGTTCCTCCCCTGCCGGGTGGTGGTATCCTGTCAATGTTCGCAGATGACACCTCCATCATCTATAAGGGTCGAGTGATCCGTGCTCTGGCGAGTAAACTACAATCAGGCCTGGATGTTCTGTCCGACTATTTCAAGAGCTGGAAGATTAGTATCAATGCAGCTAAAACACAAACCCTTCTGTTTCCACACTCGAATTCACCTCGGCTTGTTCCACCTGCTAACGTCAAGGTCCTTGTTGACAGCACTCCTATTGAATGGTCGAGTGAAGTAGTCTACCTTGGTCTCACCCTCGATAGCAAATTGATATTCCGATCCCATGTGGACAAACATCCACCAAGTGTAACATCTTGATCAGGTCGCTCTACCCTCTGATAAACAGAAGGTCCACCCTGTTCCTCAAAAACAAGCTTGCTGTCCACAAGCAGATCATTCTGCCGGCTATTGAGTATGGTATGCCAATCTGGGAGAGTTGTGCTCAGTGCCACCACCTAAAGCTTCAGAGGATCCAAAACAAGATCCTCAGAATGATCCTTAACAGTTCACCGCGAACTCGTAATTCGGAAATTCCCCACCTGGCCGGTCTTCAAACACTCGAGGAGCGAAAGACATCCACGCTGAAAAGGTTCAGAGTTGCCTGTCTGCGATCAAACCACCGGATCATTCGTGATTTGGTTCAATCCCATAAAGGGTATTCTGTAAATTAGTGCTAAGCGCAATCATCACATTAGAATAACCAATTAACTAGTAAAAGATGAAGAGCCAAAGGCTTATCCATTGAAATGTTAAAACAAATGTTGGAACATAAAAAAACAGAAAATAAACGTAAATTTTACTACTTACTTCCTTTGCTTATTACCGCTTCGGACGGCGTAGCACTGGGTCCTGCAGTAGGCAGGAGCAAGTCAGCGATTCAAGGTGGATCATTAGACTGATGCAAAATTTGAAATTTTCGCTCCACAGTGTTCAGATGGTTTCAAATCGGGTCCTAATTAGCCTCTGAAAGTTTAAACTTATTTGATAAGAAACTGACTTGGCACAAACCGTTTGAAGTTTATAATTACTGTGGGAAAACCAAACTTTTTGTTCATTATCTTCTAGCCTTTTTCCATATTGTACTGTTAACTATACTGTTACTCATTGTTGGGAGGATAATCAGGATCCAATTTGGAACCGTTTGAGCACTGTGGAGCGAAAATTTCAATTTTTGCATCAGTCTAGTGGATCATGGCGTGATCACCATGACAACCAGCGATGAGGTGGAAGGAGACTTGGGTCCGGTTTAGCTAAGGGGCTGTCCATTAACTACGTGGACATTTTCTGTGATAATCGGCTACCTTTGCTCTCTCACTACGACAGTGTCGCTGAAGAACGTTACTCGGCAATGTGCTCCCTTATGATCAGCTTGCTGTCTACTGTTAGTCCGAAGTATACTTTTTCTATGAACCATTCCGCCACTGAGTCGTTTCAGCAAAACGGAACAAGTCTTGGATATCGTGAGTAGGGAAAAATAATGACCAGGGCCTTGTGGACGTATCACCTGCGAAAAAAGACAACGTACCACCATCTGGGGGAGCCGGAATATCGGAGGTGAACAGGTTCAACAGGATGGGCCCAAGGAACTCCTTGGGGTACGTCCGTACCAATGTTGAAGGCATCTGATGTGATGCAATTCAGAGAGACCTGGAACGTCCTGTCCGAGTGATAATTTTGGATAATATTCACGAGGAAGATTGGAAGACCGTATCGTTGCAACTCTTTTACCAGCCCATCATGCCAGACATTGTCACATATTTTTTAAACGTCAAACCACAGAGAAACAGACGTTGATCTTTAAAATTTAAAGATCAACGTCTGTTTCTCTGTGGTTTGACGTTTAAAACATTTAATGTATCTTCTACGTAAGCTTGCTTGCGAGGTCTCAAATATTGTTGTATACAAGCTCAACAGAATGTATAGAAACGGTAAATATTTCTTTGCCAGCGGGCGTGGGATGGTTGGGGGTGGGTGGAGAGGTTCGTAAATCAATCTATATATAAAAAATAAATTTCTATCTGTCTGTCTGATTCTTATAGACTCGGAAACTACTGAACCGATCGGCGTGAAAATTTGCAAACAGGGGTTTATTGGGTCCGGGAAAGGTTCTTATTATGGTTCGAGATCCCTTCCCTTTGTAATAAGCCGTGTGATATCTTTCTTAGACATTAACTAGTCGCCTTGAAGGTTCACTTAATTCTGTTTATTCTTCGATCAGTTCGGTTACATCTTACTTAAACTCTACACGCTTTCATAATTCTACACATATATAAATTAGGTGGGAGGCGCTTGGAGTTGCCGTTTTAGTCAATAAGAGTTCAATTAGAAATTTGTCAACAAGAGAGAAGTCGACGCTAAAACAAATGGGAAAGAGAGTTCGGCGCCGACACGTGTAACATGATGCGCTTGGCGTCTGTCAGGCTTATTGGTGCGTAAGCAAGAATTATCGATTAGCTATAAGTGTCATGTATGGGCACAAATGTGGTTCGGAGGAGGAAGAGTCAAATTACGGTTCGTTATCTGGGAATGTCTTGAGGTGACTAAAACATGGGTCATTGTTTTGTGCTGCATGGGAAAATGCGTTCGCAATAATTTAATTTGAAGTGGTGCACTAAGCAATCAATTGTAAGCCTCCACAAAAGGCCCAAGGAAGAC
The DNA here is from genome assembly GCF_037179485.1 of Ochlerotatus camptorhynchus. Taxonomy (NCBI): domain Eukaryota; kingdom Metazoa; phylum Arthropoda; class Insecta; order Diptera; family Culicidae; genus Ochlerotatus; species Ochlerotatus camptorhynchus. Next base: position 24,741 of record NW_027040679.1, on the reverse strand, counting down.
AACCCTATGTTCCTATCAGAGACGTGTTGACAACCCGTGATCTTTGCTATATGCAGTCCGTTTATGTTTTTCTTCAAATGTCTAGTATAAGAATTTAATTCCTTTTGTCTTTTGTCTCTCTTTATTAGTTTTTGTTTGTCTTGTCGGGGGGACGGGGGGTCTCGATGAGTCTCATCGTCGCCCACTGGTCACCCACCATAGCCGGTCGAACTCCGGACGAAGCTAGAACAGCACTACCGTTCATACTGGCGACAACACTCTGATGAGACAACGAAACCCTACCCCAAGCTCCTCCCCTGATCCTATCCTTCGAAAATTACCCTTCTAACCTCGAGTAAGCCGCGAGTAATCGGCCCAACTCCTACTAGACATAGAATTAAGTGAATTTTGTTACACACAGTGAACAATGAATTATCGGCTCCGTTAAGCTAACGCGATTGAGCCTTCCAAATAAACGAACTAGATAAAAAAAAGCCTCCACAAAGCTGATAGTTTGAAGTATGAGAACTTTTGGTTTGGAATGTGAGAATGGCTGGGTTTTGTCAAATGTGTCATTGTAAGGATTTCTAAACTGTGGGAATGTTGGGAACCTTGAGGCATGATAGCTCATGAAGGCTTGAAGATAATGTGTGGCATGCATGTTTCATGTCACTGGCGTTCATGATAATTTATGATAATTTGTAAATATTAGAAATGCTACAATTTGGGATGCTAAACCCTTCTGTAAGGGGGCTCCCATACAAATGAAGCAGAGTTTTCTGCATAACAGTTCTGCTAAATTTTCGTTCATTTAGTTACAAGCGTAGCAATGGTCGCACGGGGTTCAGCTAGTAATAAATAAATGGAACATCAAATGCGTGTACGATGGTTGATGTAAAAGAGTTACGTCTGTTTGTTTGAGGTGTAATGATGCCATGGCATTTGTTTTGGAAACAGACTTGTTACTCGAGTTAGCTGGTGTGCTGTCGATCTTTCTAACATACTTTCATACACGCTTTCTTCAAATCCTTGTCGTTTTTAAAGACCTTCCCTGTTTTCCGGAGCTTGCGCTTGAGGGTTGGCATCGTACCACTCCATGACCGGTTTCACGTAATGGCACGATGTCGGATCCAACCATAACAGAGAGTCACCTTCGTGGGACCGGAGCACTTTGGGGAGAAGGGTGGCTGTTTATCGAAAAAATTACTATTTTTAATTTCACATATTGATATGCCAATTGAAAGTACATACTGAAAATATGTCAACTTAATATATTGGCTAACGGAATATACATGCTACCAAAGTTTAAAAAAGCAGAAATCATATAAATCGAGAGTATTTTCAGCTTACATCTCCCATATAATATACAGTATTGTAAAACTATTGAAACATACCAATTTAAAGGTTGAAATCTAAGTTTTTCATTGGTGTAATCTACATTACAAAGCGATCAAATTTTTGGATAGTCACACGAGAAAATACTAAAAAATTACGATTTCTCAAAACTAAATCATGTCGCTTTAAAAAAAGTCCACCTTGGTTCGCTTAATTATTCATAAGAGAATGAAGTACCATCCTAGTGCTAACTTTCAGCGAAGGTTACATCTGCACTTACTTGCTCTATCTCGAGAACGCACCAATTGAAAATTTTGTGGTTTCATTCATCAAACACCGGATGGATTACAAATAACTCGATTATGAATGTTAAATTTGTATTAATAACACTGCGCAGAACGAACGTATGATCTTTATCAATTATGAAGAAAATACAAAGTGGAAGTAGAGTATTTGTCGACTTCGGCAATAGCTTTACCTATGATCGTCAGGGGGTAAACACAGCACTACAGCGCTCATTTTTGGTATGAGGGTACATCATTATAATCATCAGTTCATCTCTTCATCTTTTGGCATCTTTTGGCCAAAATTTAGCGTTCAGGAAGTTGTTTACCCCCTGAAGATAAAAGGCAAAGAAATTGCCGAAGCCGACATTACCCCTATTTACGATTATTTATTTTATCTAAAATAGCGAGGGGGCCACTCTATCTACGATTAAGGAAAAATTGTATTTTGCTGTGGCTAGCTGCGTGCATGCTGAGTAGAGTAGAAAGAAGATTGATGACGATTCTGAAGATTTCTGGCAAGAGATGATGCGCGATGCAAGTAGATGCAAGAAATGAAAAAAAAAATTTCGAAGATTGATTTGCTAGTGTGAGATATGTTGAGCGTCTAAAACTGAGATTTAGACGTGTCGCTCCTCTCGTAAAATAGGTTCACTCAAAATAATCCGCACTTTAATACTATGTGAAAAATCACGTAAGCTTTCAATTTTCCTCTTTCAGTCTACTTTACGTGACTCACGTAAAATCTATGCAATGCTACCTGTATGTTAAAAGAAATTCCAATTACACCCATTTATTTATCCAATTAAAATTACGTGATTTCTACATACCTAGAATCTGTGTACGTTTCACGTAAGTCTTAAGTGAATTCCACGTATGAAAAAAGTAGGGAACTCAGTGGTCTACATGGCGGCATAAGTGTAAAGATCCAGATTTGTTATTATCGTATTTTTTTGACTGGTTGAAAACGTAAGTATAAAATTTAAATTATGCTGTAAAAATTTTGTTAAAAAGCGTGTTTTTATTTGAAAGAGGGAAGTAGCAAAAGTAGTTGATTTGTCTCTCTTCCTTTCCAGTCCCACGATGGATCCTCCTCGGATACTATCAGTGTGATAAGCGATAGCGACGGAAGCGAACATGCACGACTCTTGCCATGGCTGTCGTTGACTAAACATCAAGTTACTGCTTGGGTTTTAAAGCAATATTTTTGTCTTTTGTTTATAATAAATTGAAAGCTTTAATGCTAATAAAGAAAGAATTTTATTGTAATAAGCATTAATATTAAGAAAAAACAGCAAACAGCACTAAAAATAATGGTATAAGAAATCACTATGAAATCTATCGACAGTATTACGTACCTTCTATGTGATAGTCCAGTGACGTTTAAGCTTCATGAAATGAGCCTAACATGAGAATCACATAGCTCTTACGTGAAAAGTACGATGGAAAAAATCTACAAATGTTTTCACGTAGCATTGACGTGAACATTATTTTGAGTGTTGTTTTACTGATTCGATAAATATGCATAGGATATGTATGATTTGTAATTTTCAACGTATTATTTAAGGGACTAGTTTAAATATTATGTAACGCTAAAAATTGAGTGCTGGTGTACTATCGAATCCCTCATTAAGCACTTTTTCCAATGGGCAAGACAGTTCCTAATCATGAGCAATTGCAACTCTGAAACTTTTGAGGCACCTCGAGTAACTCACATTGCTCAGCGAACCAAATCATTGGTCATTTCTCGATGAACATTTCAAATGGTCCTATCTGCTTTGATCGATTCTCTTCATCGACTTTCTCTTTTCATAGCCACTGCTATACAAACAGATTTCGCGAAAATTCTACCACACAGTTTGATAAAGGAGGTTCTTATCTATCGTCCAAAACGTCAAATACAACAGGGAAAGGTTTTGCAGCCGAGTTATTGACGAAAGAGAAAGTCGATGAAGAGAATCGATCAATGCAGATAGGACCTTTTGAAATGTTTATCTAGATTTGCTTTCTCACTTTTGGCATCACAGCAACATATGGAGGTGCGAAGCCGAAAATCTGCTGTCAAGCAAAACAACAACACAAATCGGGGACTTTCGGCCTACAACTCCAGGCGAGTATGGTTGCGATTCTGAACTTTCGGTTCTAAATTTCCTTCGGGTTCCAGCTCCCGGGATCGTGCGTGGGCTGAGGACTAAAATCGGCTCGTTTTTCTTAGCTGTTGGATTTGATCGTACTGATGGAAACGTAACTGGATGTTCGGATCTATGCATCGCAACCTCGGATCACTTTATTCTGTCTCCCCTGCACAGTCAAAAATCGCGCGGTGATGGCGTTTTGGCTGCTGTCTCAACTAGACTAACTAGCTACCTAAATACCTCGCCCATTTCCAGTCTGCTGGAACAGCTCTGCATTGTCGTGGAATTTCCACATAACATTCTCAGTATTGGCGCTGTCTACCTGCCGACTGCACGATCATCCGTGAGCATCATCGTTAGGTCTCGATTGAGTCCCCGCTCTAACGCACTACTATTTGGCGACTACAACCAAGCTGGTTTACAGTGGCGCTTTACTGACAGCAGCACTTCATTCATTGATCCACTGCTATCGCATATGCCGCTGGCTTGCTGTACTCTTTTGTACGGATTTAACTTACACGGTTTTAGTCAAGTAAACACTTTTCCCAACCGAAACGGACGTTTGCTAGACCTTGTCGTGGCAAATGAGTTCGCATTACCGGCCACTGATCAGTCTAGATGCTGACCATCCCGCTCTCGTCGTGCCATTCAGTTTACCTATTCTGATTTCAAATTGACCAATCTACATTCTCTCAATTCTCAATTCTCTTCATCGACTCTCTCTTTCGTAAATAACTCGGCTACAAAATCATTTCCTGTCGTCTTTGTTGTATTAGATGCTAGATTGTTGCGTCTTCCATTGATCTAGGTGTCCACAATATCCGGAAATATTTTATCACGGCCGTGACGATCCAAAGAGAAAGTCGATGAAAAGAATCGATCAATGCAGAAAGGGCCTATTAAAAAGTAACACGAGAATTTTAATATGTTTACAAACAAGACTGACGCCTAATATATGAAGGTGATGAACGGAGTAAGCCTAGGAGTAAACAGTTAATTGTGCACGTATCTTCTCTGGCGTTACGAAATATTTGAATAGGCCCTATATTTTACAAAAAAAGTGTTTCTTCACATTCATTCATTCACATTCATTTATTCACATTCAATGAGCTTTATATGGACATTAATATCTTCAGATCTGGATATCTCCATAAATACTGATTAAGACTAGAGAGGGTATACAAGACCCTCCCTAATTAAGGGGGTATTCCCGATCTTTTTTTTCAAAAAATCAAATTTTTTTTTTCACGTTTTTTTGTACTTTAGACTATATACTTTCATCCCCCCAAGCCGTTTTCCGATCAGCGAATTCGGTGTCCAGGCATAGCTGACTAATGGTAAGAACCCCCAAATGGTTTTAACTAAAGTCAAAACTTTAAACGCGTTTTTCTCGAAACCACATTTTTTTTATCGGGCGAAGATTTTTCTCAGAAACTATAAGAGATATTCACTTGAATCTTTGCGCATTTTGTTCCTTATTAAATTCTTTGGAGCTTCTCCCACTTTCAGCCAAAAATATTAACATTTAACATTGTTTGAAGCACCTTAAAGCTGCAAAAAAGCGGGCTAAAAATCGCCTGTTTTTTTCATATGGCCGCCATTTTGTTAATTTTCAAGATTTTTTGCTGCCAACGGGAGAAGCTCCAGAGAATCTTATCAGATTATTAATTTCATCACGAAATCTGTTTCAGATGAAGCCGTTCCAGAGAAAAGTCTTCGCCCGTCCAGGCGTTTGCGGCGAACAGGGGTCTGTTTGCTGCCATTTTGTGACGTCAATAATGTCTTTTTTTATGTCGAAAAAAATTTATTTGTAAACTTTAATGTTCAATAAACAAGAATCCCAAAGAGTTAGGCGCATTACTATTCATTTTCCTTGAAAAAAAATTAATTGAAAAACAGGCCGAAAAAAGGCAAAAGATTGGGAATACCCCCTTAAGACGTACTTTACTCTACAAAATAAAATTTAAACAACTTCACTTAAGAGTTATGAGTTATAAAATGTTATCGCACACATCAAGGGTAGCAAAAAGTAGTTTTAAAGACCAACATATTTTGGCCACCTATTTGTATGGGACCTTCCCATATTGCGGAGGAAGGACAGCAGGCGCTGCTGGAGGTATTCTTCTTTATATACTTGGCCGTTGATGGTGTCAGTCGTTATGCATGGCTTGCTGAATTTACCGCACCCACAGATCGCCTGTCACACTAAGTACTTCTTGGCAAATTTGTAGACCTTCTTCTTCCGGAACTTCTCCGGAACATCCAGGCGGAACTTGCCGACGAAAAACTCCAGGCCGGGGATCTACTTGACGCCCGCTTTAATGTACGTCTCGTCGTCCATTACGATGCATTTCGGCTGTACCAACTACTCGCGGTACAGCTTCCTAGCGTGAGATTTGGCCACCGTATTCTGTTTATCGGTTCGGTTAGGCGCCTTTCTTAACTTAAAGACATGAAATCTGGCCCGCTTCATTGTCTGATGGACGAACCAAACGGAAGAATTGACCTTCTTGGCCACGTTGCGAATCGAAAGGTTCGAATTGCGCTTGAAGTAATCCCTCACCTTCCTTGCGTTCACGGTGTCGGTCGTCTTCGCTTTTCTTCCGCTGCCAGCTCACCGCTGGGTTGTGTGGGTCTCCTTAAATGATTTTACCACACGGGACATGGTCGAATTATCGATTTCAAACTGTTTCGCTATCTACCTGTGGGACTGGCCTGGATTTTCCACGACCGCTTCTATAATTTTTTGTCGAAGCACTTCTTGCTTGGAAGCCATCTCGATAACCAGTTGGCAGATTGTGACGAGATTTTGCACATGTAAACATTACGCGCTAAACTAGTTTTACACAAAATTTCATCAATTTATACACAAAAGAAAGTGTTGAATTTTTGTTCAAGTATAGTTTATTAAGTAGTATCTTAAACATCATTCTTGATAAGTTCAGATTCCAAGCCATTTGGTACAATAGTTAAAAAGATACAACTGTTTATGAGTATGGAATTTACCACAAATACACCCTTTAGTTTAGGAACACTTCGAACAGAAATTCGAACAAATAACTTCAACTTTTTCCTATGTTCGAAAACCTGTCATACACCTACGTCCCGTGTTGTTGATTCAACAGTACAATCAGTTCTGATTTACAGTGAATCTCTAAAATTATTTAATTTGAAACGATTTTCACATCCTTCCGCCACAGTTTGCTCGCCAATATTTCATATCCGCTTGCAGTTTGTTAAACTCTCACCCCCGTTCCGAACCAGTGTATCCCAGCTCAACCATCAGCGATGGGGAAAATGTTTAAACATGATGAATTTTTCACGTAAAAATTATTCACAGTTGGTTCAACTCAGCAAGAGGAAAAGAGGAAACTTTTCTCCCGTGCTCGAAATAAAATACTCACCACAAATACACGGTAATAGCAGTTTATGGTTGTTCGGAAAAATTTGATCTACATTTTTCCCCATTTTGGATGAAGTGATTTTTTATTCATGAAGCTAATAGAAATAAAAAAAATATACGGCTACGGCTCCCATGCACTCTGGGCCAAAAATGATAACTCTGAAAGGACGCATTTCCGTGACTTGGCGTCTTTAGACAAGTTTATCACAATAATTTGCACCATATTTTAGCATAAACAGATTGTTTAAAACTCAACCGCATAAATGGCGACTAAATCTAACTTTTTACTCTGACATCCTGGAGACTTAACTCCTTCGAAAAAGTTGTTTATAGTTTTTTGTGAGGACGTTCGCTATTATGAAGTTTTTTTTTTTAATTCAAATTGGCTGAAGTTTAGCTCAAATTTGAATGATTGACCACAACAACCAATTATGCAAAGTGTCAAGCAAATCGGAGAAGGTCGAGTCTGAAAAACGCTAGATTGCATTCCTGGCCCATAGTGCCATGCGGAAGCTTTATGGAAAAACAACATTTGCTGCCCGACTGCCTGTGGGAAGAGCCGTTCTGACGCCGCACCCGCGCCAGGACCAACCAACGACTGTGTTATTATAGATGACTTTCAAATATTCATTCGATTTATATGCAAATGCTACACCAAATTCAATTCCATACAAATTGCATTTCGACCATGCTTTTATTGCCTCTTTATTAACCACTGATCACTGTTGGGAGGGGCTATCAGTTACAAAATGGCTGGAGGAACGGATTCCCATGTTCCGGGCAAAACAGTGTTTTAAATTTGTGTTAATTAAAACTGTCATGCCAGAGTCCCCTCATGGCAGAGTCCCCTCATGGCAGAGTCCCCTCTCCCCCGAGGGTGGGAAGATTTACATTCGATCGAAACAATATTAGCAGTCACATGACATGTACTATCGAGACTGTTAATTGCCAAAGTGGGACAGTGTTACGCAACTGAATTACGATTCCCAATTTATTCATTGAAATTTGAACTACTCTTCAAAAGCTACAGAACATAAGTTGATACCTAACTTCCTAACTTTACACCAACTTTAAAGCAAACAATGGGCACCATTCAGTAAGTTTCTAACAATGCATGGCACCGGGAGAAAGAGAGAAAAAGCTTATTCCTCGTTTGTGAAACGCATTGCCACCGGAACAATGATTTCCCCATAAATTTAGTTCCTCTGGCACTCCTAAAGCTGACGTTCGTAAGCACCACGACATTAGTTATTGCTTGCGACTTTCAAGCGGAGTAGCGGAGTCGTCATTGTTTGGCTTCCTCCTCGCTGTCGGTTCTGATATTCTTTTATTTTTTTTCCCTGCCCTGCTCCTATTTTAACCCGAAACGTCACATTAGTTTCCAATAGAGAGCGTGATGTACAGTTTCCAATACAGAGCGGGGGAGTTGATGCGAATTGCTGCTTTTAGTGTGACAAGAGAAATATTGACTGAAATGGATGCGCGGTGCACTTTGAAGTGATTGGAATTGAAAAAAAAATCACCCTGGATCTTTTCTGACTAGGTATTACCAAGCCGTAGGTGGGGAATTTAATTCCCGGTCTGGTCTAGATAAGCATACGGGTTGAAAATATTGTAGACTTCTCTGAGCATTGAGTATCATCTGGTAAATATAGCAACATTTCAAAACATGATGGAAAAAAACAAAAGTACTCAGAGTTATGACCAGCGCAAAGTATGATGCCTGCATGGTTCGCGTGTAATGTTGGGCTACTCAATGTATTTTCTGTTCAATTATATAAAAAAAAATTGAACGGTTTACATTCAGTTTTCCATCAACAAGAATGTAACAAGAATTCATGATTTCTGCAGAAATTACCCACCTGCCATACCCATGGTCAGACACTGAATCGGGAGACTACAGTTAAAGACTTAGAAGTCATCCCATGTAACCAAAAGTTCCGCATTCAACGATAAAACTCACTATCAAGTTCCATAAAGTTCAAATTAAGTTCCGAAAGTACTTTCTTCACAAGTAAGCAAAAGTTCTGCATTCAGTGATAAAACCCACTTTCAAGTTCCATAAAGCGCATTTAAAGTTCCAGCATAACATTCTGGCTACTTTAGAAACTATTGAAAGCACACGAGGAACTTCAGGCTCCAAAAAGTACCGATGCGTACTCCTAGCAACTTGAAGTTAAAAAAAAAGTCCCGAAACGGAACGGTTCCGGAACTTCTCGGCAACTTGAAAGTCTCTTACAAGGTCTGTCATAGCCCACATGAAGCAATCCGTACAATTCTTTATTATTAACAAAATTTAATGTGCGTAAATATGAAATGATCAGTGGCTCAAATAAATCATAATTCTCATATTTATGCAGTGCATCAACATTCTATCCAAACATAACAAAAAAAACAAAGAGCGATTTCCTGGATTCGAACCCGTGTATTCGGCATGCGATCTACGAACGCTAACCACTGCGCCACAAAAGCGTTGTAATAATGTGGGTAAACAACAATTTACAGTTCATCAAGGTGTTGTGTTTCGTATTCAAGTCAAGTCAGCTGGCACTGAAAACTCCAACAGTAGGCGGGATAACAGCTCACTTCAATATATCTCAGATGACGTAGCGGTTTGTGCTGGAGCTCTCACGAAGTAGGACTAGGTTTAATTCTTCAAACATATTACCTCTACTACTATTAATACTGATAAAACAAAACACTATCATACCTGCCTTTAGAAATAACTTTCATGAAGTCGTGACGTCAGAATAAACTTTCATAAAAGTGCGAACTTAAATATAGAAGACAAAAACCTTTTTTAAAACTTATTTTCTAACAGTTCCGTTCAAGTTCCTCCAAAAGCTGCTTAGAATGCTCTTCAACTATGGTACCGGAACTTTCAAGTTCTTATAACAACTTAAAAATGAGGCTGCGTAGAATTCTATAGACCACCTTCAACCTAGCTGCTTAAGCCACAAATAGCCTTTTATTAGAACTTTTGGTTACTTGGGATGTTAGATTGTCAATTATCCTTCAAGAAGCATGCGTCATTTGTCACCGGTAAAACATCTTTTCAGGATTCCAGGCTTTATTTTTCCCTTTGCTAAAGATTTAAGAGAAATTTCATGTTTTAACACTCCGAATACGATGCCTCCGAAAAACGTGTAACGAAAAGTTTGCAATGGCATAGCTTAGTTACTTCTTGATGAATTTCAAAAATTGAGGTATCTCTAGAATTTTTAAGGTCTTTTGAATATTTTGATTTAAAAAAACATTGAAAATAGAGTCGTCTACTTTTTCAAAATGCGAAAAGTGGTTTTTTAAAGTGTTATTATGGGTTCTTTTTGCAAATGGCCTAAGATCTATAATCTAAATTAATGGGCACAAATGTTCATAATTAGTTAGAATACCTTCATGGTTCCTATACATGGATCCTGGAAACACCGGAACGGTCCTCCGGCAGATCCGGAACATCCGTAAAAGTGGTTAATCCACGAAGCTGAGCATAGAAGTATTTTCGACAAAACTACTGAGCTCTAGAAGCAGTATCATGGATGAACCACTTTTACGGATCTTCCGGAGGACGGTCTCATGGTCGTTCGGGTCCATGTTTATGTTAAGACCCCAAATTCATTCTAATATCACAGTTCCACATGTTTTCGAAAAAATAAGTGGAACTTTTGGATCAATTTTATGGCTTGCTTGCTTGCAACCAGACTAAGGCCTTATTGTCCTCTACTGTGTGAAGAAATCGTCTCCACTCTACTCGATCCATGGCCACATTTCGCCAGTCTCGTAGTCTGCGAAGGGTCCGCAGATCGCACAGTGGTCTAGAACTGTGAAAAGACGATCAAAAGTCATTATCTCATGAATCTGGCATTTTTGTCTAGTGGTGTCTTGGGGAAAGTTTCTGGATGTAAAAAGGACCTTCTTTTGACATTGAAAAATCAATGATTAATCATCCTAGAAGTGAGATTAAAAATTTATTTTGCCAAAAATTGCAAATTCAGGTTCAGTGTATTCGGCAAAGTTTAAGAAAATATCAAAACAAGAAAGTTTGCTCAAGATACTAGGGGGCTATTTCTTCATCTCATTGAAATGTAGAACGTTTTTGGTGGAAAACCTCCTAGTAAAAGTTTCTAATTAATAATTAATATCTTTAAACTTCTACTGGTTTGAAATGTTCTACAAAATTGTTCAAAGCATTAATACACATAAATTTAATGAATGAGTTATTATTGATTTTGCTCCAAAAATAATATTTTTAGCAACATAATTACTATTTTCTACCATTTCCCACCACATCCCACGACAAAACCAATAAGAATAGAAGTTTTTAAGTGTGTTTGCTTTAAAAAATTCAAAATTTCTTGCAGAAACATGCAGAAACATAAATTATATGTGAAATACTGCATGATATGGGATATTTTTTATGGAAAACCTCTTAAAAGTGATTTTTTTCCTAGAAAAAACATTCTTTGAACCCCTACTGCTTCGAAATAGTGTCCAAAACTAATCAAAACATCAGTATACACACTTTTTATGAATATTCCATTCAAGAACCTTTCACTGGGTCGACAAACGACATTCTTACGACGTGCCCAGCCCACCGTAGTCGCCCAATTTTTGTAATGTGGACGATGGATGGTTCTCCCAGCTACGCCTTCCGTTCGGAAATACCAAGGGCACGTTGATCCTCCACGAGTATAGTCCAGGTCTCGTGGTCGTAGAGGTGCACCGGTCTAATCAGCGTCTTGTAGATAGTCAACTTCGTGCGGTGGCGAATTTTATTCGACCGGAGCGTCCTCCGGAGTCCAAATCGGAAACGAATCCCTGCCACAATGCGTCTTTGAATTTCTCTGCTGGTATCATTTTTGGCGGTCGCCAAAATACACGAACTCATCGACAACCTCGATTTCGTCACCGTCAATCTGAACTCGGGGTGGGAGGCTAACATTGTCTTCCCTAGAACCTCCTCCTTTCATGTATTTTGTCTTTGATGCGTTGATGGCAAGTCCAATCCGTCTAGCTTCAGCCTTCAGTCTGATGTACGTTTCCGCCATCATCTCAAAGTTCCTTGCCATAATGTCAATGTCATCGGTGAAGCCAAGAAGCTGGATGGACTTCCTGAAGATCGAGCCACTCGTGTCTTTCCTAGCTCTTCTGATCACACCTTGCATATGCATGCATACGCAATGTTGAATAGCAGACACGAAAGTCAATCACCTTGCCGTAACCTTCTTCGAGATTCAATCTTATATTACAGTTTCTAGAGTTTTTTGTTTTTTTTTTTGAAAAAACTGCGGAGTTCTAGGATCAGTTTCATTTATTGACCACTTTTACGGATATTTCGGATCTTCGGACGACGGTCCAATGGCCATCTAGGTCCATGTTTATGTCACAATCCCAAATTCATTCTAATATCACAGTTCATAACGTTTTCAAGAAAACCACGGAACACGGATCACCTTCGTGAGTTTTCAACTTTCACGTATGTTCCGGATCTTTTGGAGGACGGTCTCATGGCCATGGTCCATGTTTATTTCACGACCCCAAATTCGTTCTATCATCACAGTTCTTAGTGTTTTTTTCAAAAACTGCGGAGCTCTAGGATTAGTTTCATTTATTGATCTGGACTTTTACGAATGATCCGGATTTTTCGAGGACCGTTCCGTTGTCTCCAGGATCCAAATATAGAAACCATGACTGTTTTATGGATAATTGTGAACATTTGTGCCCATTAATCTAAATTACAGATCTTGTGCGACTTGCAAAAATCTATAAACACCTTTCAAAAAAACGTGTAATGACTCTTTTAGATTTTTAAGAAAGTAGACGACTCTATTTTCAATCTTTTTTAAAATAGAAATAATTTACAGACCCTAGAAATTCTGAAAGTGCCACAATTTTTAAAATTGATTGAGAAATGACTAAGTTATGCCTTTGCAAACTTGTCGTTACACGTTTTTCGGATTCTTCGTAGTCGGCGTAAAGTTTTTTACCCACCGTATTCGGAGTGTTAAAACGCTATATTGCTCACTAGTCCGTTCGACACTGCAATACTGTTCAGTAGCCTGGGCGCCGTTTTACAGCAATGCCACGAATCGACTTGAGTCTTTTCAGAGGAAATTTTTCAATCCTTTAAATTTGTCGAACCTCTTAACGGAATCTCTTTATGAAGAGCTTTGAGTGGGTTGGTTTATTTCCTTTTAATTCCGTTATAATTGCTTATCTTTTGACAGATACGCGTATTTCGTCTACTACTTGCAGACTTCATCAGTGCCAAGTACTCAACACCACTGTGGTGTTGAGTACTTGGCACTGATGAAGTCTGCAAGTAGTAGACAAAATACGCGTATCTGTCAAAAGATAAGCAATTATAACGGAATTAAAAGGAAATAAACCAACCCACTCAAAGGAAATTTTTCGTTTTGCTCTTCGTTGGCTACCCTGGAGAGACGCTGTAAACCTCCCTAATTATGAAAGTCGATGTAACTTGTAGAGCCTACAACTTCTCAGTGTTCGCCGTGACGTCGCTAAGGCAGTTCTCATCGCTGATCTCCTGGGTTCGGATATTTACTGTAGTCCACTTTTGCAGCAGCCTAACATTAACATAAGACGAGTAAATAACCGAACACACTCTTTCTTTACTATCCCGACACTTTGATGTAATAATAACTATTTTTTAGCTGTGTATAACTTTTTAGACTTCAATACTTCCCTTGCTAGCCTTAGGTATTTATTCTATAATTTTTCATCATCCGGATTTTGTAAGTATAATGTTTCCTGAATTAGTTTAAGCATATATGTATCAGTAGGAAACATAGGTTTTCCACCAACAGGAGGGGCAAGATTGGTCCTTCTGAAGTGGGCTTTTCCCTCTCAAATAAATAAATAAATAAGTTAGGATGAATAAGCCAATATCAAAAAAAAAAAAACAATATTTTAAGTTTTATAGCGTACCCTACTTTTAAAGAAGAAAACTATAATGTAAGTAGAAATAGTCTTCCAGAAATCTCTTCGTTTTCTCATCAGAGTACGACTGAAATTCTGGTAAATAATAGTAATGAAAATATTTTGTCAACCGACGCACTTCCAACAATTGCTTCACATAAACAGAATGCGACTGAAATCTTGGTTTACTGTCAAAATTTTAATCGCATGAAAAGCCCAGGCAAAATGAAGGACATATATAAACAAAATTATTATGATCATCTTTTTCGGTAATTCTGGCAACTGAAACAAGCTGGGATGAAAGCGCTCGAAGTGAAAAAATCTTTGGATTTACATTTATTGTATTCAGAGACAACAGGAATTTTTTTGCGTCTCAGAAGAAGTCAGGCGGTGAAATCCTTATAGCTCTTTCGGCCAATTTTAACTCAAAAATCATCTTTACAGCAAAATGTAATGAATTTGAGCATGTTTGGGTGAAATCTCACATAGCAGGTGAAACACACGAGTTCACTTCAGTGTGTTTTCCACCCGACCATGCTCATAAAAATACGTATGAACAGTCTTCCAAAATGCTGAACAAATTATATCTCAACTTCCTACTGAGGTGAAAGTTCACATCTATGGAGACTTCAACCAACGCCATGCTATCAACTGGATTTAGCCATCAGTAATGCATTTGTAGAATTTAATTAAAAAACTGAACATGAAATAAAGTCCTGTAAAAAGAACTTCTTCAATTACGTAAAATCCAAATTTAAATCTGACAATTTTCCATCCAAAAATACATCTTGACGAACGTGTCGGGATAGCTTGGAAAAATTGTAATCTCTTTGCAATTTTCTTTCAAGAAATCTATACGACATTTTCCGAAAAAGATAGCGACCGCGATTATTTTGAATTTTATACAGAATTTTCAAGGGACATTGGCGTCAATCAACTTCAAAAGCAGGATATGTTGCAGGTTTTAAAGAATTTAGACGCCTCAAAAGGTCCTGGACCTGACGGAATTCCTCCAGCATTTTTAAAAAGTCTAGCAATGGAACTCACTGCTCCATTGTTTTGGCTTTTTAATATGTTACTGGAATCCGGTACCTGAAAAAAATATGGAAAAGCTCATTTTTAGTACCTATGACGTACGTAATTATCGCGGAATAGCCATTATATCTTGCATTCCAAAGCTTTTTGAGGCAATCGTAAATGAAAAATTATTTCTTTAAACCAAAAATAGAATTACTGACATGCAACACGGTTTCTTTAAAAGACGTTCGACCTTGACAAATTTACTTGAATTTATAGACTATACATTATATGTAATTGATAATGGAAACCACGTAGAAGCCCTCTATACGGACTTTAGGAAGGCATTTGACCGAAATGATGTACCAATGCTACTCTTCAGATTGAAAAAAAAAAAAATATTAAAGGGTAGCGTCTAAGACACGACCACTGTATGACGTAGAACTACACAAAATTAATGTATGTCATACATTTTTGCCTATTATACTTGGTCTTAAATTTTTCAAGTATTTCGATGTTTTGGTTATGGTTCAATGTTGGTTCAAGTATTTTTCCTGGAATTGTATAAATTATGAAAATTCAAATGTGGGGTCCTAAACAAGCCGTTATATATTTTGAAGTAGCACCCTAGTATAGTCTACAAAGATGACATGCATGTTGTGGGATAAAACAATTGCCAAAAAAATACGTTAATTTTTTCAGTACCTCCACCATTAGTTTTAAAATTGGCCTCTGAAGCAGTGAAGGTTGCATTTTACGATAACGCAACAGGCAGTTGTTTTCCTTATAAGAAGATGGTATTTTCAATATGGAACAAAATTTTGGTTCATATGTCAGCGAAGTAGGGGAGGAAGGGGTTTATCGATCCTATCATTATGTAGTTTACAACGTGTTCGTAGAATGATGAAAAATAAAATACTGTGACTTTTCTCAAATCAAACGGTTGGTTTCCAATAAGTAGGTGCTTAGTATAACATGAATTGAAAATTAGGGGGATACAATTATTGAATTTCAAAGTCAAAGCAAAACCTCAAACGAATAAAACTTATCATTGACTCCTCAAATCACATTAGAATAAAAAAAAAACTAGTTCAATGGTAGTCATTTGGGGGGCTCAGTGCCACCTGACCATGTTTCGATCCCCTCGGAAAAGTGACCCTTTTCTGAATATGGTCAAAAACCATTGAATCGCATTAAAATTCAACAACCAGTTCAATGGCTGTTATTAGGAATAGTCACGATCCAGTCAATTTCTGGAAACCCCTAGGAAAGTAGCCAGTTTTAGACTTGGATCAAAATCCATTATGCGAAGATTCAAATCACATGAGAATTCATCTTCTTCCTCTATGCTCTGTTTAAGAAAGTTGTGACTAGGAAAGTAAACAGAAAATTATGTTGCTGCGCGCAAAGGAAATTTTAACCAAACCGAAGCACACCTGACAGCCAATGCAGGTCCAACCATGATGCAAATATAAATTAGAAATTTTGCCAAACTTTTCAATAATATTAATGCAATAATAGCCTGCTAGCACGAAGTTTACATCATTTTACTGCACAAAAACTTTGAAAATGTAAGTAAACATTCTTCTAGTGGATGTTCTAAAGTGAGCCATGTTAATGAGTTAATAAATGAAAAGTGAACTATTTTTGAAAACATAATAAAACCAAAATTATGTTTATCATTAAAACAAATATTTTTCTTTACAATTATGAGTTTTTAGAAAAAGTTTCTTAGACTTTCTTGGACTAAATTAGCGCCGGTAAAAATAGGTCCAACATGATTCATTTGTGGATAGGTCCAACCAAAATTCATAACTCCAAAGGTTGTTGCAAATTAATTTGAATTTTCTACCTCGGGGGTGTTTTGTATAAATTATTTCCGTGTTGAACCTGTCGCTGGTTGTCAAGGTAATCACACCGTGATTCACCTCTAGCACATAACATATGTGGAACTGCATGCAAAATAACTTTCTAAAAGTTGACCCCTTTTTTGTGTTGCCTCAGTGGTAAAACTGGTATAGTTGGCCATCGATCTTTCAAAACAAAATTGTCGTGATATCGACACTGTGCGTTCATAAGGACCAATGTCGAAAACGTAAACAATGGCTTCTTTCGTATATTGCTTGTAGTTCAAAGTCATTCCATGTCCCTAATAAAAATTGTATGGTTAATTTGCTTAACGACGTGTTCTGGGTATCATCCAAACCATTTGTGGAATAGTTCAATGATTTGTGTTATCGTTCGTTTATGGTTATTTTTTATTAGGGGTAAGCCACCAATTCCATCGGATAGGGGGAGTCTCCCTCTTCACAGTTTCCGTTTAGTTGACTTGAGTGGTTTTTTATTCTCGGGAAATTCGCAGAAAAAGTTTACGTTTACGACATTAGCTCTTATGAAAGAAAAGCAGATATCAAGAGCCACATGCGAAAAGGGCATACAAGCTTTTTGTAAACAAACCTTTGTAGGCCCTCTTCTCGCCAACCGTGGGTCGCCCACGCAAACTAACAACATCATCGGGAAGGGAAAACCTTCCCCTATCCGGCGATGTTGATGGTTTGCGTTGGTGTTATATGGGTGGCGAGAAAAGGGCATAAGAATGTTTGTTTACAAAAAGCTTGTATGCCCTTTTCACATGTTGTTCTTGATATATGGTTGCATGCTCAGTAAGCATTGACGTTGACGACGACCCTGCAACTCTTTACTCCTTGGAAAAATCCCATAACCATCTCTTCACACAAAGCTTGATAGTATCTTTTGCGATTTTCATAGGAGTGAAAAGGTAAGGAAATGTCCACCAAGTTTCACGCACTGACTGACGATTGCTGATGGGATTTTACCATAAGAGTAAAGAGATATAGAGCTGTTTGCAGTATGGAATGTTGTGCTGACGTAACGTCGTCATTCGCTTGCGCAGCAATGTTTACAACATTTCTGCTTCTAACACCACCAAGCTGCCTGCTGTTGCAGACCTAGTATGATTGACATCGGATAATGCGGCCTTTCTTTTTTCGACCAGCTCTACAGGGGGCACATCAAAGGTTCTTTTAACTAGCATTTTCAAGCCGCGGCAATATTACTGGTTAATAACGCTCTTGATTGGCTGCTGACCGGCTCACGAATTCAAAAAAAGTGGGACATGGCTATTTGCGCGACGAAACTATTGAGTGTAGCTTTTTGTTGTCCTCTAGAATGTTTCTTCATTTTTAAGTACTTTATTTGAGTGGTGAAAATTTTTGATTGAGGATACACTCAGATAAAAAAATAACTTTTTATGTCTTGTTAAAATTGATGAACATCTATGGAAACATTGTAGACAAAGTCTTTTTAAGCAACTTTGTCCAAGGTTTAAACTTTCTATCTCTCAAGTGGACGAAGTTATAGGGTGAAAAGGGAGTACAAACGGTAGTACCCCCTTAAAAAGCGTTTTTTCACCATAACTTTTGTCTTAGAATTTTCTCGTTTTTCTAATATTCTACAAAGTTGCAAGTGCTTGAAAAATGCACATTTTTGCACAGAAAAGTAAATCGCTATATCTTTGTTTAAAGGATTTACGCCAGTTTTTACAATTTTTTTACACTATCTTTAAGGGGGTGTACCTTGCAGGTTAGCAGGTATTAGCAGCTAATGACAACAGCATATCATTTAGCAACTCATACCCTACTGTTTCATATACAATTCATTGAGGGATCCAAGGGAATGTTTAATAAATTTTACAAAAATGTACCTCAATGTTTTGCTACGTTTTGCTGTTTTTATGAAGATTTTTCCAAGTATGTACATACATCAAGACAAAAACGTGTTGCTTACTGTTAATTATGACAAAAGGAATCATTAAAGTGAGCATTTATACTAGCTATCAAAAGTAAAGGGCAATACAGCAGGTGGTAACGCATTTAAATGGGTTAAATGTAATTGAATGCAAGCAATGCGAAGATTTTATGTTTGCGTTGAATAGGTGTAATAAAACTAATAATGAATAATATCGTTCACTGTGCTATAAGTAAGTCAACTTATGAGTGTCATGAAATATTCTGTAGACATTTATAGAAAGCTGATTTTTTTCTAAGAATTCTAGAAACATAACTAGGGTATGTGTACCCGTTTTAGGCCCTAGTGGTCGTCAAATTGACCTTATCTTAAATTTATCATTTTAACATTCTTTCTAAATTTGTTTCGATACAAGGTTAGAACATATGTTTTTGCAGAAATCTACGCAAATAAAGCCATTAAAATTTATTTCAAACTAGGGCCAAAAACTGAACCACTAGTGCCAATACTGGTACACTTATCATATGTAAAATAGATTCAAACGATTACTTTCGTTTGTAAATAGTGCTTATTGTTGTAAAAATATAGCCGTTCCTTTTTTTAAATCATTATTTGAGATAATTTTAGCCGAAGGCTAGTTCATCTCTAAAAGCCGTTCGTGTTAACTTTGAGACAGCTACCTGGGAGCCCCAGGTTGGGACCTTAGCCATAGTGATAAAAAAAAGGTTGCTAGAAGATTCATTTTTCTTCTAAGTATACACAAATATTTAAGATTAGAAAAAGTATTGGCGGGAGTTTCCCAACTTTTTTGCCATAACTATAGAAAAACAATACGTATGGTTTACAATGACAATTCAGGATTAATCGTTGAGTGGCAGGTCATTGCATACAAAATCAGTGAAAAATTTATACTTTTTTGATTGCAAACGTTAATATATTTGTTTGCTGTGTGATGCACGGTGAGAAGCTAGCTACATAGTTATCAATAAAGGACGTAAATAGTTAAGGAAAAACCAAGACATAAGTTCAAAAGTTCTAAGAAGACAGAGAATTATAAACCACACTATAATTATTTTAATAGAATTGACTACCCCCTTGATCCCCTTTCTCTTTTTACAGCTGGTATAATCAATTTGACACACCGATGTCTTTCTATACCACTTGAAATCACTGAAATGGGGTCGATTTTCCACATATTGTTATGTGCCTCTAGGGAGCTGTTCATTAACCTTCCTAATGCATTAGGAAAAAGTTACACATTGTGCATTAGGGTCAAAAAAGACCCAAATTGCAACTCACTCCCAAAAATCCATTTTTGAACCGATTCTTGATCTAGTGGCCTCAAAATAAAGCTGAAGGATCCTAAATGGCATCCTTTCCATGATTTTTCCAATTTGGCCATTTAGGCTACCTGGCACCGGTTCCGATAGGGCTCAAAAAGGACATTTCCAAAAACTCATGTACTGGTACCGTCCGACGGCTAAAAATTTATGATTTTTCATCCAAAAGTAAATAGAAATCATATCATGGACCAAAAGGTGAATATGGCCACATCCAGATACCCAGAACCGGTTCCGGTAGGGCTCAAAAAGGACATTTCCTAAATCACATGTACTGGTATCGTCCGACGGCTCAAAAATTATGATTTTTCATCCAGAAGTAAATAGACATCATGTCATGGACCAAAAGGTGAATATGGCCACATCCGGATACCCAGAATCGGTTCCGGCAGGGCCCCAATAAGGACAATTCCAAAACCTCATGTACTGGTACCGTCCGACGGCTCAAAATTTATGATTTTTCATCCAGAAGTAAATAGACATCATACTTTGGACCAACAGGTGAATATGGCCACATCCGGATACCCAAAATCGGTTCCGGCAGGGCCCCAAAAAGGACAATTCCAAAACCTCATGTACTGGTACCGTCCGACGGCTCAAAATTTATGATTTTTCATCCAGAAGTAAATAGACATCATGTCATGGACCAAAAGGTGAATATGGCCACATCCGGATACCCAGAACCGGTTCTGGTAGGGCTCAAAGAGGACTTTTCCTAAACCTCATGTACTGGTATCGTGCGACAGTTTAAAATTTATGATGTTTCATCCAGAAGTAAATAGACATCATGCCATGGACCAAAAGGTGGATCTGGCCACATCTGGATACCCAGAACCGGTTCCGGTAGGGCCCCAAAAAGGACAATTCCAAAACCTCATGTACTGGTACCGTCCGACGGCTCAAAATTTATGATTTTTCATCCAGAAGTAAATAGACATTATGTCATGGACCAAAAGGTGAATATGGCCACATCCGGATACCCAGAACTGGTTCCGGTAGGGCTCAAAAAGGACATTTCCTAAATCACATGTACTGGTATCGTCCGACGGCTCAAAATTTATGATTTTTCATCCAGAAGTAAATAGACATCATACTTTGGACCAACAGGTGAATATGGCCACATCCGGATACCCAAAACCGGTTCCAGCAGGGCCCCAAAAAGGACAATTCCAAAACCTCATGTACTGGTACCGTCCGACGGCTCAAAATTTATGATTTTTCATGCAGAAGTAAATCGACATCATGTCATGGACCAAAAGGGGAGTATGGTCACATCCAGATACCCAGAACCGGTTCCGGTAGAGCTCAAAAAGGACATTTCCTAAATCACATGTACTGGTATCGTCCGACGGCTCAAAATTTATGATTTTTCATCCAGAAGTAAATCGACATCATGTCATGGACCTAAAGGTGAATATGGCCACATCCGGATACCCAGAATCGGTTCCGGCAGGGCCCCAATAAGGACAATTCCAAAACCTCATGTACTGGTACCGTCCGACGGCTCAAAATTTATGATTTTTCATCCAGAAGTAAATAGACATCAATTTTTGGACCAACAGGTGAATATGGCCACATCCGGATACCCAAAATCGGTTCCGGCAGGGCCCCAAAAAGGACAATTCCAAAACCTCATGTACTGGTACCGTCCGACGGCTCAAAATTTATGATTTTTCATCCAGAAGTAAATAGACATCATGTCACGGACCAAAAGGTGAATATGGCCACATCCGGATACCCAGAACCGGTTCCGGTAGGGCTCAAAGAGGACTTTTCCTAAATCACATGTACTGGTATCGTCCGACGGCTCAAAATTTATGATTTTTCATCCAGAAGTAAATAGACATCATACTTTGGACCAACAGGTGAATATGGCCACATCCGGATACCCAAAACCGGTTCCAGCAGGGCCCCAAAAAGGACAATTCCAAAACCTCATGTACTGGTACCGTCCGACGGCTCAAAATTTATGATTTTTCATGCAGAAGTAAATCGACATCATGTCATGGACCAAAAGGTGAATATGGCCACATCCGGATACCCAGAACCGGTTCCGGTAGGGCTCAAAGAGGACTTTTCCTAAACCTCATGTACTGGTATCGTGCGACAGTTTAAAATTTATGATGTTTCATCCAGAAGTAAATAGACATCATGCCATGGACCGAAAGGTGGATCTGGCCACATCTGGATACCCAGAATCGGTTCCGGTAGGGCCCCAAAAAGGACAATTCCAAAACCTCATGTACTGGTACCGTCCGACGGCTCAAAATTTATGATTTTTCATCCAGAAGTAAATAGACATTATGTCATGGACCAAAAGGTGAATATGGCCACATCCGGATACCCAGAACTGGTTCCGGTAGGGCTCAAAAAGGACATTTCCTAAATCACATGTACTGGTATCGTCCGACGGCTCAAAATTTATGATTTTTCATCCAGAAGTAAATAGACATCATACTTTGGACCAACAGGTGAATATGGCCACATCCGGATACCCAAAACCGGTTCCAGCAGGGCCCCAAAAAGGACAATTCCAAAACCTCATGTACTGGTACCGTCCGACGGCTCAAAATTTATGATTTTTCATGCAGAAGTAAATCGACATCATGTCATGGACCAAAAGGGGAATATGGTCACATCCAGATACCCAGAACCGGTTCCGGTAGAGCTCAAAAAGGACATTTCCTAAATCACATGTACTGGTATCGTCCGACGGCTCAAAATTTATGATTTTTCATCCAGAAGTAAATAGACATCATGTCATGGACCAAAAGGTGAATATGGCCACATCCGGATACCAAAAACCGGTTCCGGCAGGGCCCCAAAAAGGGCAATTCCAAAACCTCATGTACTGGTACTGTCCGACGGCTCAAAATTTATGATTTTTCATCCAGAAGTAAAAAAGACATCATTCTATGGACCAACAGGTGGATCTGGCTACATCGGGACACCCGGAACCAGCTCCGGCAGGGCTCAAAGAGGACTTTTCCTAAACCTCATTTACTGGTATCGTCCGACAGTTCAAAATTTATGATGTTTCATCCAGAACTAAATAGACATCATGTCATGGATCAAAAGGTGGATCTGGCCACATCTGGATACCCAGAACCGGTTTCGGCAGGGCCCCAAAAAGGACAATTCCAAAACCTCATGTACTGGTACCGTCCGACGGCTCAAAATTCATGATTTTTCATCCAGAAGTAAATAGACATCATTTCATGGACCAAAAGGTGAATATGGCCACATCCGGATACCCAGAACCGGTTCCGGTAGGGCTCAAATAGGACTTTTCTTAAACCTCATTCACTGGTATCGTCCGACAGCCAAAATTTATGATGTTTCATCCAGAAGTAAATAGACATCATGCCATGGACCAAAAGGTGGATCTGGCCACATCTGGATACCCAGAACCGGTTCCGGCAGGGCACCAAAAAGGACAATTCCTAAATCACATGTACTGGTATCCTCCGACGGCTCAAAATTTATGATTTTTCATCCAGAAGTAAATAGACATCATGTCATGGACCAAAAGGTGAATATGGCTACATCCGGATACCCAGAACCGGTTCCGGTAGGGCTCAAAAAGGACCATTCCAAAACTTCATTTTATTTGAAAAATAACACCTCACGTATGACATCCGCTTAGCCAATTGCCAAGTGGCATCGAAATCAAACATTAATTATTTGAAAAATTTATCGAAATTGATGAATCAATTTTTTTTATAAAAGCCAATTGGCTTATTGGGCGAGCAAACAACCCAATTAATCATTGGCACGGCTTACTACCATATCACCCAATGCATTTTATGGCTGTAGATAATCGGTAGTCACATATGAACTCAAATAACTTCTAATTTCATCAGAAAATGGGGAGAAACGGGTGAAATCGGGCACTTTCGGTAGTCTCTGCAAGACAAAACTAGCAGTATTCGTTTTCCCCAATTTTTGTACATTAGAACAGGATCTCACACCCTTTGAAACCAGCGATATGAAATAAGTGTGACTCTGGGTCAGTTTTTGCCCATTGTGCGCTGCCTCGCACTTTTGCTCCACTATAAGTAATTCTAGCATCCTACTGACTTATCATAAGTCTGATACTCCTAATACCATTTTCAATAAAAACGCAACCATGTTCTGTGTACGCCTTCACTACTGAAATTATCTTGTTGTTCACCTTCAAATTTGGTACAAATGTTATAATTTATCATCCCGAAACAAACTGTTGCCTTTTCTTCGTAGACATGACCAATTTTTGTGAATGAAAAAAAAAAACATAAATAAAAACAAGTGAGAAAAATAAAATGATTTTGATTTAACTTCACCTTGCAGGAACACTCTGGACATAATTTGTGTAACTAAAACACATTTTATAACTTATTCTTATACGTTCCGATACGAGGCTTTTTTTTCTTCTATATTATAGAGGCTTTTAGCTATTTGTTGGTTCGTCTCTTAGGCCTCAAGCTGTAATGAGCAGGCTTTGTCTCAGTGGGTAATGTCAAGAAGAATCCTGGAAAACGAGAGTCAATCCGAAACACATTCTC